>NC_079195.1:159876-211904 GCF_029499605.1 Hyla sarda | reverse complement strand
TCAGAGAGGATAAGGCTGTACAAGGGCCCCTCTACACTATACACTGGTCTCTTCATTGGCCTGTGGTCAGCATTAGTGCTGGGTCATTGTGCGTTTTCCTGTGTATGTCCCTACAGGTATCATGTTGCAAACATAGGCCAACCTGTGCAGATCCTCATCCGTAGAGACCAAGCTTATTGGACTGAGATAATCTGTATCACATCTACATTTCCATCCATGAACAGTCACATCTTCCTGCATTAGTCATTTTATGTGCTATAAGCCACAGAGACCTTCAAACTGAGTAAAGCTGATATAAAACAATTAAAGGGGACAGTTACCAAATATCCATTCATGCTTAAAACCTGTAATATCCCAAGTTATAACAGTTATTACATTTTTTTTTATTTCTGCCAGAAGTAAAGAGTTAAAAGTTGTTTCATGGAATCCTAGTGTCCAGAGGTCTCATCCCTGCAATTTGCACTATAGGGATCGGCTTTATTGACAGAAGATAGTTTGGTACACAGAGAACAGCAGTAACTCCACCTGATCACATGACAAACCAGTAAAGGACTACAACTCCATCTATCCTGCAGCATAACACTCATCATCCCTGGGGTTACCACATATGGTGGTTGTATTAACAAAATCAGCAAAGTGAAGCAAGGCGTCTCTACTACATCTATACAATGATATAACATGATATTATAATGACCTCTCACCTCTACATCTATACAATGATATAACATGATATTATAATGACCTCTCACCTCTACTACATCTATACAATGATATAACATGATATTATAATGACCTCTCACCTCTACTACATCTATACAATGATATAACATGATATTATAATGACCTCTCAACTCTACTACATCTATACAATGATATAATGTGATATTATAATGACCTCTCACCTCTACTACATCTATACATTGATATAACATGATATTATAATGACCTCTCACCTCTACTACATCTATACAATGATATAACGTGATATTATAATGACCTCTCACCTCTACATCTATACAATGATATAATGTGATATTATAATGACCTCTCACCTCTACTACATCTATACAATGATATAATGTGAATTATAATGACCTCTCACCTCTACTACATCTATACAATGATATACATGATATTATAATGACCTCTCACCTCTACTACATCTATACAATGATATAATGTGATATTATAATGACCTCTCACCTCTACTACATCTGTACAATGATATAATGTGATATTATAATGACCTCTCACCTCTACTACATCTATACAATGATATAACATGATATTATAATGACCTCTCACCTCTACTACATCTATACAATGATATAATGTGATATTATAATGACCTCTCACCTCTGCATCTATACAATGATATAACATGATATTATAATGACCTCTCACCTCTACATCTATACAATGATATAATGTGATATTATAATGACCTCTCACCTCTACATCTATACAATGATATAATGTGATATTATAATGACCTCTCACCTCTACATCTATACAATGATATAACATGATATTATAATGACCTCTCACCTCTACTACATCTATACAATGATATAACATGATATTATAATGACCTCTCACCTCTACATCTATACAATGATATAACATGATATTATAATGACCTCTCACCTCTACTACATCTATACAATGATATAACATGATATTATAATGACCTCTCACCTCTACATCTATACAATGATATAACGTGATATTATAATGACCTCTCACCTCTACATCTATACAATGATATAACATGATATTATAATGACCTCTCACCTCTACTACATCTATACAATGATATAACATGATATTATAATGACCTCTCACCTCTACATCTAATACAATGATATAACATGATATTATAATGACCTCTCACCTCTACATCTATACAATGATATAATGTGATATTATAATGACCTCTCACCTCTACTACATCTATACAATGATATAACATGATATTATAATGACCTCTCACCTCTACTACATCTATACAATGATATAACATGATATTATAATGACCTCTCACCTCTACTACATCTATACAATGATATAACATGATATTATAATGACCTCTCACCTCTACTACATCTATACAATGATATAATGTGATATTATAATGACCTCTCACCTCTACTACATCTATACAATGATATAACATGATATTATAATGACCTCTCACCTTACATCTATACAATGATATAATGTGATATTATAATGACCTCTCACCTCTACTACATCTATACAATGATATAACATGATATTATAATGACCTCTCACCTCTACTCATCTATACAATGATATAATGTGATATTATAATGACCTCTCACCTCTACATCTATACAATGATATAACATGATATTATAATGACCTCTCACCTCTACATCTATACAATGATATAACATGATATTATAATGACCTCTCACCTCTACATCTATACAATGATATAACGTGATATTATTAATGACCTCTCACCTCTACTACATCTATACAATGATATAACATGATATTATAATGACCTCTCACCTCTACATCTATACAATGATATAACATGATATTATAATGACCTCTCACCTCTACTACATCTATACAATGATATAATGTGATATTATAATGACCTCTCACCTCTACATTTATACAATGATATGTGATATTATAATGACCTCTCACCTCTACTTCATCTATACAATGATATAACATGATATTATAATGACCTCTGACCTCTACTACATCTATACAATGATATAACATGATATTATAATGACCTCTCACCTCTACTACATCTATACAATGATATAACGTGATATTATAATGACCTCTCACCTCTACTACATCTGTACAATGATATAACATGATATTATAATGACCTCTCACCTCTACTACATCTATACAATGATATAATGTGATATTATAATGACCTCTCACCTCTACTACATCTATACAATGATATAATGTGATATTATAATGACCTCTCACCTCTACATCTATACATGATATAACATGATATTATAATGACCTCTGACCTCTACTACATCTATACAATGATATAACGTGATATTATAATGACCTCTCACTCTACTTCATCTATACAATGATATAACATGATATTATAATGACCTCTCACCTCTACTTCATCTATACAATGATATAACATGATATTATAATGACCTCTCACCTCTACTACATCTATACAATGATATGTGATATTATAATGACCTCTCACCTCTACATCTATACAATGATATAATGTGATATTATAATGACCTCTCACCTCTACTACATCTATACAATGATATGTGATATTATAATGACCTCTCACCTCTACATCTATACAATGATATGTGATATTATAATGACCTCTCACCTCTACTACATCTATACAATGATATAACATGATATTATAATGACCTCTCACCTCTACTACATCTATACAATGAATAATGTGATATTATAATGACCTCTCACCTCTACTACATCTATACAATGATATAACGTGATATTATAATGACCTCTCACCTCTACATCTATACAATGATATAACGTGATATTATAATGACCTCTCACCTCTACTACATCTATACAATGATATAACGTGATATTATAATGACCTCTCACCTCTACATCTATACAATGATATAACATGATATTATAATGACCTCTCACCTCTACATCTATACAATGATATAACGTGATATTATAATGACCTCTGACCTCTACTACATCTATACAATGATATAACGTGATATTATAATGACCTCTGACCTCTACTACATCTATACAATGATATAACATGATATTATAATGACCTCTCACCTCTACTACATCTATACAATGATATAACGTGATATTATAATGACCTCTCACCTCTACATCTATACAATGATATAACGTGATATTATAATGACCTCTCACCTCTACATCTATACAATGATATAACGTGATATTATAATGACCTCTCACCTCTACATCTATAGAATGATATAATGTGATATTATAATGACCTCTCACCTCTACATCTATACAATGATATAATGTGATATTATAATGACCTCTCACCTCTACATCTATACAATGATATAATGTGATATTATAATGACCTCTCACCTCTACTACATCTATACAATGATATAACATGATATTATAATGACCTCTCACCTCTACTACATCTATACAATGATATAACATGATATTATAATGACCTCTCACCTCTACTACATCTATACAATTATATAACATGATATTATACTGACCTCTCACCTCTACTACATCTATACAATGATATAACGTGATATTATAATGACCTCTCACCTCTACTACATCTATACAATGATATAACGTGATATTATAATGACCTCTCACCTCTACATCTATACAATGATATAATGTGATATTATAATGACCTCTCACCTCTACTACATCTATACAATGATATAATGTGATATTATAATGACCTCTGACCTCTACTACATCTATACAATGATATAACATGATATTATAATGACCTCTCACCTCTACATCTATACAATTATATAACGTGATATTATAATGACCTCTCAACTCTACTACATCTATACAATGATATAACATGATATTATAATGACCTCTCACCTCTACTACATCTATACAATGATATAATGTGATATTATAATGACCTCTCACCTCTACTACATCTATACAATGATATAACGTGATATTATAATGACCTCTCACCTCTACTACATCTATACAATGATATAACGTGATATTATAATGACCTCTCACCTCTACTACATCTATACAATGATATAACGTGATATTATAATGACCTCTCACCTCTACTACATCTATACAATGATATAACGTGATATTATAATGACCTCTGACCTCTACTACATCTATACAATGATATAACATGATATTATAATGACCTCTCACCTCTACTACATCTATACAATGATATAACGTGATATTATAATGACCTCTCACCTCTACATCTATACAATGATATAACATGATATTATAATGACCTCTCACCTCTACTACATCTATACAATGATATAACATGATATTATAATGACCTCTCACCTCTACTACATCTATACAATGATATAATGTGATATTATAATGACCTCTCACCTCTACATCTATACAATGATATAATGTGATATTATAATGACCTCTGACCTCTACTACATCTATACAATGATATAACATATTATAATGACCTCTCACCTCTACATCTATACAATGATATAACGTGATATTATAATGACCTCTGACCTCTACTACATCTATACAATGATATAATATGATATTATAATGACCTCTCACCTCTACTACATCTATACAATGATATAACATGATATTATAATGACCTCTCACCTCTACTACATCTATACAATGATATAACATGATATTATAATGACCTCTGACCTCTACTACATCTATACAATGATATAATGTGATATTATAATGACCTCTCACCTCTACTACATCTATACAATGATATAACATGATATTATAATGACCTCTCACCTCTACTACATCTATACAATGATATAACATGATATTATAATGACCTCTGACCTCTACTACATCTATACAATGATATAATGTGATATTATAATGACCTCTCACCTCTACTACATCTATACAATGATATAACATGATATTATAATGACCTCTCACCTCTACTACATCTATACAATGATATAACATATTATAATGACCTCTCACCTCTACATCTATACAATGATATAACGTGATATTATAATGACCTCTGACCTCTACTACATCTATACAATGATATAATATGATATTATAATGACCTCTCACCTCTACTACATCTATACAATGATATAACATGATATTATAATGACCTCTCACCTCTACTACATCTATACAATGATATAACATGATATTATAATGACCTCTGACCTCTACTACATCTATACAATGATATAATGTGATATTATAATGACCTCTCACCTCTACTACATCTATACAATGATATAACATGATATTATAATGACCTCTCACCTCTACTACATCTATACAATGATATAACGTGATATTATAATGACCTCTCACCTCTACTACATCTATACAATGATATAACATGATATTATAATGACCTCTGACCTCTACTACATCTATACAATGATATAACGTGATATTATAATGACCTCTCACCTCTACTACATCTATACAATGATATAACGTGATATTATAATGACCTCTCACCTCTACTACATCTATACAATGATATAACATGATATTATAATGACCTCTGACCTCTACTACATCTATACAATGATATAATGTGATATTATAATGACCTCTCACCTCTACTACATCTGTACAATGATATAACATGATATTATAATGACCTCTGACCTCTACTACATCTATACAATGATATAACATGATATTATAATGACCTCTCACCTCTACTACATCTGTACAATGATATAACATGATATTATAATGACCTCTGACCTCTACTACATCTATACAATGATATAACATGATATTATAATGACCTCTCACCTCTACTACATCTATACAATGATATAACGTGATATTATAATGACCTCTCACCTCTACTACATCTATACACTGATATAACATGATATTATAATGACCTCTGACCTCTACTACATCTATACAATGATATAACATGATATTATAATGACCTCTCACCTCTACTACATCTGTACAATGATATAACATGATATTATAATGACCTCTGACCTCTACTACATCTATACAATGATATAACATATTATAATGACCTCTCACCTCTACTACATCTGTACAATGATATAACATGATATTATAATGACCTCTGACCTCTACTACATCTATACAATGATATAACATGATATTATAATGACCTCTCACCTCTACTACATCTGTACAATGATATAACATGATATTATAATGACCTCTGACCTCTACTACATCTATACAATGATATAACATGATATTATAATGACCTCTCACCTCTACTACATCTATACAATGATATAACGTGATATTATAATGACCTCTGACCTCTACTACATCTATACAATGATATAACGTGATATTATAATGACCTCTCACCTCTACATCTATACAATGATATAACATGATATTATAATGACCTCTCACCTCTACTACATCTATACAATGATATAATGTGATATTATAATGACCTCTGACCTCTACTACATCTATACAATGATATAACATATTATAATGACCTCTCACCTCTACATCTATACAATGATATAACGTGATATTATAATGACCTCTGACCTCTACTACATCTATACAATGATATAACATGATATTATAATGACCTCTCACCTCTACATCTATACAATGATATAACATGATATTATAATGACCTCTCACCTCTACTACATCTATACAATGATATAACATGATATTATAATGACCTCTCACCTCTACATCTATACAATGATATAATGTGATATTATAATGACCTCTCACCTCTACTACATCTATACAATGATATAACATGATATTATAATGACCTCTCACCTCTACTACATCTATACAATGATATAACATGATATTATAATGACCTCTCACCTCTACTACATCTATACAATGATATAACATGATATTATAATGACCTCTGACCTCTACTACATCTATACAATGATATAACGTGATATTATAATGACCTCTCACCTCTACTACATCTATACAATGATATAACATGATATTATAATGACCTCTCACCTCTACTACATCTATACAATGATATAACATATTATAATGACCTCTCACCTCTACATCTATACAATGATATAACGTGATATTATAATGACCTCTCACCTCTACTACATCTATACAATGATATAACATATTATAATGACCTCTCACCTCTACATCTATACAATGATATAACATGATATTATAATGACCTCTGACCTCTACTACATCTATACAATGATATAACATGATATTATAATGACCTCTCACCTCTACTACATCTATACAATGATATAATGTGATATTATAATGACCTCTCACCTCTACATCTATACAATGATATAATGTGATATTATAATGACCTCTCACCTCTACTACATCTATACAATGATATAACATGATATTATAATGACCTCTCACCTCTACTACATCTATACAATGATATAACATGATATTATAATGACCTCTCACCTCTACATCTATACAATGATATAACATGATATTATAATGACCTCTCACCTCTACTACATCTATACAATGATATATCGTGATATTATAATGCCCTCTGACCTCTACTACATCTATACAATGATATAACGTGATATTATAATGACCTCTCATCTCTACATCTATACAATGATATAACGTGATATTATAATGACCTCTCACCTCTACTACATCTATACACTGATATAACATGATATTATAATGACCTCTGACCTCTACTACATCTATACAATGATATAACATGATATTATAATGACCTCTGACCTCTACTACATCTATACAATGATATAACATGATATTATAATGACCTCTCACCTCTACTACATCTATACAATGATATAACGTGATATTATAATGACCTCTCACCTCTACATCTATACAATGATATAACATGATATTATAATGACCTCTCACCTCTACTACATCTATACAATGATATAATGTGATATTATAATGACCTCTCACCTCTACATCTATACAATGATATAACATGATATTATAATGACCTCTCACCTCTACTACATCTATACAATGATATAACGTGATATTATAATGACCTCTCACCTCTACATCTATACAATGATATAACATGATATTATAATGACCTCTCACCTCTACATCTATACAATGATATAACGTGATATTATAATGACCTCTCACCTCTACATCTATACAATGATATAACATGATATTATAATGACCTCTCACCTCTACTACATCTATACAATGATATAACATGATATTATAATGACCTCTCACCTCTACATCTATACAATGATATAACATGATATTATAATGACCTCTCACCTCTACATCTATACAATGATATAACGTGATATTATAATGACCTCTCACCTCTACTACATCTATACAATGATATAACGTGATATTATAATGACGGCTCACCGCTTCTTTCTTAAGGTCACATTTTCCTGCAAACCAATCAGCGATCGGCACATCCTCATCCGTCCATGATGCCCCCTGATCAGCGAGGAGCAGACGTATGACCTCCGAACGCCCTGGAGGAAACATTAAAAATATGTCAGAGGAAAAAAAGTCCAAGGTGACAGAACAGCACCCCTCATGGCCATAGGCTGAAACACCAGAAATAGAAAGTCCCAGGAGAGTATGAGACCGAACACAAAGGATTATGGGAAAACTGGTGGAATCATCTATGGGGGGGAGGAACAGATGGGATCATCTATGGGGGAGGAACAGATGGGATCATCTATGGGGGGAGGAACAGATGGGATCATCTATGGGGGAGGAACAGACGGGATCATCTATGGGGAGGAACAGATGGGATCATCTATGGGGGGAGGAACAGATGGGATCATCTATGGGGGGAGGAACAGATGGGATCATCTATGGGGGGAGGAACAGATGGGATCATCTATGGGGGGAGGAACAGATGGGATCATCTATGGGGGAGGAACAGACGGGATCATCTATGGGGAGGAACAGATGGGATCATCTATGGGGGGAGGAACAGATGGGATCCTCTATTGGGGCAGAACAGACGGGATCATCTATGGGGAGAACAGATGGGATCATCTATGGGGAGAACAGATGGGATCATCTATGGGGGGAGGAACAGACGGGATCATCTATAGGGAGAACAGACGGGATCATTTATGGGGGGAGGAACAGATCGGATCATCTATGGGGAGGAACAGATGGGATCATCTATGGGGAGGAACAGACGGGATCATCTATAGGGAGAACAGACGGGATCATCTATGGGAGAACAGACGGGATCATCTATGGGAGAACAGACGGGATCATCTATGGGAGAACAGACGGGATCATCTATGGGGAGGAACAGACAGGATCATCTATGGGGAGAACAGACGGGATCATCTATGGGGAGGAACAGACAGGATCATCTATGGGGAAAACAGACGGGATCATCTATGGGGAGGAACAGACAGGATCATCTATGGGGAGAACAGACAGGATCATCTATGGGGGGAACACGCAGGATCATCAATGGGAGCACAGACGGGATCATCTATGGGGAGGAACAGATGGGATCATCTATGGGGAGGAACAGACGGGATCATCAATGGGGGAACAGACGGGATCTTCTATGGGGAGGAACAGACAGGATCATCAATGGGGGAACAGACGGGATCATATATGGGGGAGAACGGATGGGATCATCTATGGGGAGAACAGACGGATCAGCAATGGGGGAGAACAGACGTGAGCATCTATGGGGAGGAACAGATGGGATCATCTATGGGGGGAGAACGGACTGGATCATCTACGGGAAGAACGGACGGGGTCATCTACTGGGAGAACGGACGGAACTGTCTATGGGGAGAACGGACGGGACCGTCTATGGTGAGGAACAGACGGGATCGTCTATGGGGAGGAACAGATGGGATCATCTATGGGGAGGAGCAGACGGGATCATCTATGGGGAGGAGCAGACGGGATCATCTATGGGGAGGAACAGACAGGATCATCTATGGGAGAACAGACGGGATCATCTATGGGGGGAGGAACAGATGGGATCATCTATGGGGAGGAACAGACGGGATCATCTATAGGGAGAACAGATGGGATCATCTATGGGAGAACAGACGGGATCATCTATGGGGAGGAACAGACAGGATCATCAATGGGGAAAACAGACGGGATCATCTATGGGGAGAACAGACGGGATCATCTATGGGAGAACAGACGGGATCATCTATGGGAGAACAGACGGGATCATCTATGGGAGAACAGACGGGATCATCTATGGGGGAACAGACGGGATCATCTTTGGGGAGGAACAGACAGGATCATCTATGGGGGAACAGACAGGATCATCAATGGGAGAACAGACAGGATCATCAATGGGGGAACAGAGGGGATCATCTATGTGGAGGAACAGACGGGATCATCAATGGCGGAACAGACGGGATCATCTATGGGGAGGAACAGACGGGAACATCTATGGGGGAACAGACGGGATCATCTATGGGGAGGAACAGATGGGATCATCTATGGGGAGAACGGACTGGATCATCTATGGGGAGAACAGACGGGATCATCTATGGGGAGGAACAGACGGGATCATCTATAGGGAGAACAGACGAGATCATCTATGGGGTGAACAGACGGGATCATCTATGGTGAGGAACAGACGGGATCATCTATGGGGTGAACAGACGGGATCATCTATGGGGAGGAACAGACGGGATCATCTATAGGGAGAACAGACGGGATCATCTATGGGGAGAACAGACGGGATCATCTATGGGGAGGAACAGATGGGATCATCTATGGGGAACAGACAGGATCATCTATGGGGGAGAACGGATGGGATCATCTATGGGGGAGAACGGACGGGATCATCTATGGGAAGAACGGACGGGATTGTCTATGGGGAGAACGGACGGGATCATCTATGGTGAGGAACGGACGGGATCGTCTATGGGGAGGAACAGACGGGATCGTCTATGGGGAGGAACAGACAGGATCATCTATGGGGAGGAGCAGACGGGATCGTCTATGGGGAGGAACAGACGGGATCATCTATGGGGGCAGGAACAGATGGGATCATCTATGGGGAGGAACAGACGGGATCATCTATAGGGAGAACAGATGGGATCATCTATGGGGAGGGTCAGACGGGATCATCTATGGGGAGAACAGATGGGATCATCTATGGGGGGAACAGACAGGATCATCTATGGGGGAACAGACGGGATCATCTATGGGGGAGAAGACAGGATAATCAATGGGAGAACAGACGGGATCATCAATGGGGGAACAGACGGGATTATCTATGGGGAGGAACAGACGGGATCATCTATGGGTAGAACAGACGGATCAGCAATGGGGGAGAACAGACGGGATCATCTATGGGGAGAACAGACGTGATCATCTATGGGGAGGAACAGATGGGATCATCTATGGGGAACAGACAGGATCATCTATGGGGGAGAACGGATGGGATCATCTGTGGGGGAGAACGGACGGGATCATCTATGGGAAGAACGGACGGGATTGTCTATGGGGAGAACGGACGGGATCATCTATGGTGAGGAACGGACGGGATCGTCTATGGGGAGGAACAGACGGGATCGTCTATGGGGAGGAACAGACGGGATCATCTATGGGGAGGAGCAGACGGGATCGTCTATGGGGAGGAACAGACGGGATCATCTATGGGGGGAGGAACAGATGGGATCATCTATGGGGAGGAACAGACGGGATCATCTATAGGGAGAACAGATGGGATCATCTATGGGGAGGGTCAGACGGGATCATCTATGGGGAGAACAGACGGGATCATCTATGGGGAGGAACAGACGGGATCATCTATGGGGAGGAACAGATGGGATCATCTATGGGGAGAACAGATGGGATCATCTATGGGGGGGAACAGATGGGATCATCTATGGGCAGAAACAGACGGGATCATCTATGGGGGGAACAGATGGGATCATCTATGGGGGGAACAGACGGGATCATCTATGGGGGGAACAGATGGGATCATCTATGGGGAGAACAGATGGGATCATCTATGGGGAGGAACAGACGGGATCATCTATGGGGGGAACAGATGGGATCATCTATGGGGGGGGAAACGGGATCATCTATGGGGGGGGGAACAGACAGGATCATCTATGGGGGGAACAGACGGGATCATCTATGGAGGGGACAGACGGGATCGTCTATGGGGAGGAGCAGACGGGATTGTCTATAGGGAGGAACAGACGGGATCATCTATGGAGAGGAACAGACGGGATCATCTATTGGGAGAACAGACGGGATCATCTATGGGGAGGAACAGACGGGATCATCTATGGGGGGAGGAACAGATGGGATCATCTATGGGGAGGAACAGACGGGATCATCTATAGGGAGAACAGATGGGATCATCTATGGGAGAACAGACGGGATCATCTATGGGGAGGAACAGACAGGATCATCAATGGGGAAAACAGACGGGATCATCTATGGGGGGAACAGACGGGATCATCTATGGAGGGGACAGACGGGATCGTCTATGGGGAGGAGCAGACGGGATTGTCTATAGGGAGGAACAGACGGGATCATCTATGGAGAGGAACAGACGGGATCATCTATTGGGAGAACAGACGGGATCATCTATGGGGAGGAACAGACGGGATCATCTATGGGGGGAGGAACAGATGGGATCATCTATGGGGAGGAACAGACGGGATCATCTATAGGGAGAACAGATGGGATCATCTATGGGGGGAACAGACGGGATCATCTATGGGGGGAACAGATGGGATCATCTATGGGGAGAACAGATGGGATCATCTATGGGGAGGAACAGACGGGATCATCTATGGGGGGAACAGATGGGATCATCTATGGGGGGGGAAACGGGATCATCTATGGGGGGGGGAACAGACAGGATCATCTATGGGGGGAACAGACGGGATCATCTATGGAGGGGACAGACGGGATCGTCTATGGGGAGGAGCAGACGGGATTGTCTATAGGGAGGAACAGACGGGATCATCTATGGAGAGGAACAGACGGGATCATCTATTGGGAGAACAGACGGGATCATCTATGGGGAGGAACAGACGGGATCATCTATGGGGGGAGGAACAGATGGGATCATCTATGGGGAGGAACAGACGGGATCATCTATAGGGAGAACAGATGGGATCATCTATGGGAGAACAGACGGGATCATCTATGGGGAGGAACAGACAGGATCATCAATGGGGAAAACAGACGGGATCATCTATGGGGAGAACAGACGGGATCATCTATGGGAGAACAGACGGGATCATCTATGGGAGAACAGACGGGATCATCTATGGGAGAACAGACGGGATCATCTATGGGGGAACAGACGGGATCATCTTTGGGGAGGAACAGACAGGATCATCTATGGGGGAACAGACAGGATCATCAATGGGAGAACAGACAGGATCATCAATGGGGGAACAGAGGGGATCATCTATGTGGAGGAACAGACGGGATCATCAATGGGGGAACAGACGGGATCATCTATGGGGAGGAACAGATGGGATCATCTATGGGGGAACAGACGGGATCATCTATGGGGAGGAACAGACGGGATCATCAATGGGGAAGAGCAGACGGGATCATCTATGGGGGAACAGACGGGATCATCTATGGGGGAACAGACGGGATTATCTATGGGGAGGAACAAATGGGATCATCTATGGGGAGAACAGACGGATCAGCAATGGGGGAGAACAGACGGGATCATCTATGGGGAGAACAGACGTGATCATCTATGGGGAGGAACAGATGGGATCATCTATGGGGAACAGACGGGATCATCTATGGGGGAGAACGGATGGGATCATCTATGGGGGGAGAACGGACGGGATCATCTATGGGGAGAACAGACGGGATTGTCTATGGGGAGAACGGACGGGATCATCTATGGTGAGGAATGGACGGGATCGTCTATGGGGAGAACAGATGGAATCGTCTATGGGGAGGAACAGACGGGATCATCTATGGGGAGGAGCAGACGGGATCGTCTATGGGGAGGAGCAGACGGGATCGTCTATGGGGAGGAGCAGACGTGATCGTCTATGGGGAGGAGCAGACGGGATCGTCTATGGGGAGAACAGACGGGATCGTCTATGGGGAGGAGCAGACGGGATCGTCTATGGGGAGGAGCAGACGGGATCGTCTATGGGGAGGAGCAGACGGGATCGTCTATGGTGAGGAGCAGACGGGATCGTCTATGGGGAGAACAGATGGAATCGTCTATGGGGAGGAACAGACGGGATCGTCTATGGGGAGGAGCAGACGGGATCATCTATGGGGAGGAGCAGACGGGATCGTCTATGGGGAGGAGCAGATGGGATCGTCTATGGGGAGGAGCAGACGGGATCGTCTATGGGGAGGAGCAGACGGGATCGTCTATGGGGAGAACAGACGGGATCGTCTATGGGGAGGAGCAGACGGGATCGTCTATGGGGAGGAGCAGACGGGATCGTCTATGGGGAGGAGCAGACGTGATCGTCTATGGGGAGGAGCAGACGGGATCGTCTATGGGGAGAACAGACGGGATCGTCTATGGGGAGGAGCAGACGGGATCGTCTATGGGGAGGAGCAGACGGGATCGTCTATGGGGAGGAGCAGACGGGATCGTCTATGGTGAGGAGCAGACGGGATCGTCTATGGGGAGAACAGATGGAATCGTCTATGGGGAGGAACAGACTGGATCATCTATGGGGAGGAACAGACGGGATCGTCTATGGGGAGGAGCAGACGGGATCATCTATGGGGAGGAGCAGACGGGATCGTCTATGGGGAGGAGCAGATGGGATCGTCTATGGGGAGGAGCAGACGGGATCGTCTATGGGGAGGAGCAGACGGGATCGTCTATGGGGAGAACAGACGGGATCGTCTATGGGGAGGAGCAGACGGGATCGTCTATGGGGAGAACAGACGGGATCGTCTATGGGGAGGAGCAGACGGGATCATCTATGGGGAGGAACAGATGGGATCATCTATGGGGAGGGTCAGACGGGATCATCTATGGGGAGAACAGACGGGATCATCTATGGGGAGGAACAGATGGGATCATCTATGGGGGAAACAGATGGGATCATCTATGGGGAGGGTCAGACGGGATCATCTATGGGGGAAACAGATGGGATCATCTATGGGGAGGGTCAGACGGGATCATCTATGTTGAGGAGCAGACGGGATCATCTATGGGGGAAACAGATGGGATCATCTATGGGGGAAACAGATGGGATCATCTATGGGGGAAACAGATGGGATCATCTATGGGGAGGAACAGACGGGATCATCTATGGGGAGGAACAGACGGGATCATCTATGGGGGGAACAGACGGGATCATCTATGAAGGGGGGGGGGACAGACAGGATCATCTATGGGGAGGAACAGACGGGATCATCTATGGGGGGAACAGACGGGATCATCTATGAGGGGGGGGGGACAGACAGGATCATCTATGGGGGAAGAACAGAGAACATTCACTTACCTCTTAATGGGAAATAGGTGATGACGTATCCACTCACTAGGAAAGAGGAAAAGAGACGAGTTAACGATGATCAGAACACAAACAGCATATTATGTATTAATACTCTATAGGACATCTGGAGCAGTGAGCACGCTCACCTCTGTCTGTATCTACCATAGAACATGGACGCTCACCTCTGTCTGTATCTACCATAGAACATGGACGCTCAGTTCTGTCTGTATCTACCATAGAACATGGACGCTCACCTCTGTCTGTATCTACCATAGAACATGGATGCTCACCTCTGTCTGTATCTACCATAGAACATGGACGCTCACCTCTGTCTGTATCTACCATAGAACATGGACGCTCACCTCTGTCTGTATCTACCATAGAACATGGATGCTCACCTCTGTCTGTATCTACCATAGAACATGGACGCTCAGTTCTGTCTGTATCCCCCATAGAACATGGACGCTCAGTTCTGTCTGTATCTCCCATAGAGCATGGACGCTCAGCTCTGTCTGTATCCCCCATAGAACATGGACGCTCAGTTCTGTCTGTATCTCCCATAGAGCATGGACGCTCAGCTCTGTCTGTATCTCCCATAGAGCATGGACGCTCAGCTCTGTCTGTATCCCCCATAGAACATGGACGCTCAGTTCTGTCTGTATCTCCCATAGAGCATGGACGCTCAGCTCTGTCTGTATCTACCATAGAACATGGACGCTCAGTTCTGTCTGTATCTACTATAGAACATGGACGCTCAGTTCTGTCTGTATCCCCCATAGAACATGGACGCTCAGCTCTGTCTGTATCCTCCATAGAACATGAACGCTCAGCTCTGTCTGTATCTCACATAGAGCATGGACGCTCAGTTCTGTCTGTATCTCCCATAGAGCATGGACGCTCAGCTCTGTCTGTATCCCCCATAGAACATGGACGCTCAGCTCTGTCTGTATCTCACATAGAGCATGGACGCTCAGTTCTGTCTGTATCTACCATAGAACATGGACGCTCAGCTCTGTCTGTATCCCCCATAGAACATGGACGCTCAGTTCTGTCTGCATCTCCCATAGAGCATGGACACTCAGCTCTGTCTGTATCTACCATAGAACATGGATGCTCAGTTCTGTCTCTATCTACCATAGAACATGGACACTCAGTTCTGTCTGTATCCCCCATAGAACATGGACGCTCAGCTCTGTCTGTATCCCCCATAGAACATGGACGCTCAGCTCTGTCTGTATCCCCCATAGAACATGGACTCTCAGTTCTGTCTGTATCCCCCATAGAACATGGACGCTCAGTTCTGTCTGTATCTCCCATAGAACATGGACGCTCACCTCTGTCTGTATCCCCCATAGAACATGGACGCTCAGTTCTGTCTGTATCTCCCATAGAACATGGACGCTCACCTCTGTCTGTATCCCCCATAGAGCATGGACGCTCAGCTCTGTCTGTATCCCCCATAGAACATGGACGCTCACCTCTGTCTGTATCTACCATAGAACATGGACGCTCACCGCTGTCTGTATCCCCCATAGAACATGGACGCTGATCTCTGTCTGTATCCCCAATAGAACATGGACGCTCAGTTCTGTCTGTATCCCCCATAGAGCATGGACGCTCAGCTCTGTCTGTATCCCCCATAGAACATGGATGCTCAGTTCTGTCTGTATCTCCCATAGAACATGGATGCTCAGCTCTGTCTTTATCTACCATAGAACATGGACGCTCAGCTCTGTCTGTATCTACCATAGAACATGGATGCTCAGTTCTGTCTGTATCTACCATAGAACATGGACGCTCAGTTCTGTCTGTATCCCCCATAGAACATGGACGCTCAGCTCTGTCTGTATCCCCCATAGAACATGAACGCTCAGCTCTGTCTGTATCTCCCATAGAGCATGGACGCTCAGTTCTGTCTGTATCCCCCATAGAACATGGACGCTCAGTTCTGTCTGCATCTCCCATAGAACGTGGACGCTCACCTCTGTCTGTATCCCCCATAGAACATGGACGCTCAGTTCTGTCTGTATCCCCCATAGAACATGGACGCTCAGTTCTGTCTGTATCTCCCATAGAGCATGGACGCTCAGCTCTGTCTGTATCCCCCATAGAACATGGACGCTCAGTTCTGTCTGTATCTCCCATAGAGCATGGACGCTCAGCTCTGTCTGTATCTACCATAGAACATGGACGCTCAGTTCTGTCTGTATCTACTATAGAACATGGACGCTCAGTTCTGTCTGTATCCCCCATAGAACATGGACGCTCAGCTCTGTCTGTATCCTCCATAGAACATGAACGCTCAGCTCTGTCTGTATCTCCCATAGAGCATGGACGCTCAGTTCTGTCTGTATCTACCATAGAACATGGACGCTCAGCTCTGTCTGTATCCCCCATAGAACATGGACGCTCAGTTCTGTCTGCATCTCCCATAGAGCATGGACACTCAGCTCTGTCTGTATCTACCATAGAACATGGATGCTCAGTTCTGTCTCTATCTACCATAGAACATGGACACTCAGTTCTGTCTGTATCCCCCATAGAACATGGACGCTCAGCTCTGTCTGTATCCCCCATAGAACATGGACGCTCAGCTCTGTCTGTATCTACCATAGAACATGGACGCTCAGTTCTGTCTGTATCCCCCATAGAACATGGACTCTCAGTTCTGTCTGTATCCCCCATAGAACATGGACGCTCAGTTCTGTCTGTATCTCCCATAGAACATGGACGCTCACCTCTGTCTGTATCCCCCATAGAACATGGACGCTCAGTTCTGTCTGTATCTCCCATAGAACATGGACGCTCACCTCTGTCTGTATCCCCCATAGAGCATGGACGCTCAGCTCTGTCTGTATCCCCCATAGAACATGGACGCTCACCTCTGTCTGTATCTACCATAGAACATGGACGCTCACCGCTGTCTGTATCCCCCATAGAACATGGACGCTGATCTCTGTCTGTATCCCCCATAGAACATGGACGCTCAGTTCTGTCTGTATCCCCCATAGAGCATGGACGCTCAGCTCTGTCTGTATCCCCCATAGAACATGGATGCTCAGTTCTGTCTGTATCTCCCATAGAACATGGATGCTCAGCTCTATCTTTATCTACCATAGAACATGGACGCTCAGCTCTGTCTGTATCTACCATAGAACATGGACGCTCAGTTCTGTCTGTATCTACCATAGAACATGGACGCTCAGTTCTGTCTGTATCCCCCATAGAACATGGATGCTCAGCTCTGTCTGTATCCCCCATAGAACATGAACGCTCAGCTCTGTCTGTATCTCCCATAGAGCATGGACGCTCAGTTCTGTCTGTATCCCCCATAGAACATGGACGCTCAGTTCTGTCTGCATCTCCCATAGAGCATGGACGCTCAGCTCTGTCTGTATCTACCATAGAACATGGATGCTCAGTTCTGTCTCTATCTACCATAGAACATGGACGCTCAGTTCTGTCTGTATCCCCCATAGAACATGGACGCTCAGCTCTGTCTGTATCCCCCATAGAACATGGACGCTCATCTCTGTCTGTATCCCCCATAGAACATGGACGCTCAGCTCTGTCTGTATCTCCGATAGAGCATGGACGCTCAGCTCTGTCTGTATCCCCCATAGAACATGGACGCTCACCTCTGTCTGTATCTACCATAGAACATGGACGCTCACCTCTGTCTGTATCTACCATAGAACATGGACGCTCAGCTCTGTCTGTATCCCCCATAGAACATGGACGCTCACCTCTGTCTGTATCCCCCATAGAACATGGACGCTCATCTCTGTCTGTATCCCCCATAGAACATGGACGCTCAGTTCTGTCTGTATCCCCCATAGAACATGGACGCTCAGTTCTGTCTGTATCCCCCATAGAACATGGACGCTCAGTTCTGTCTGTATCTCCCATAGAGCATGGACGCTCAGCTCTGTCTGTATCCCCCATAGAACATGGATGCTCAGTTCTGTCTGCATCTCCCATAGAACATGGACGCTCAGTTCTGTCTGTATCTACCATAGAACATGGACGCTCAGTTCTGTCTGTATCCCCCATAGAACATGGACGCTCAGCTCTGTCTGTATCCCCCATAGAACATGGACGCTCAGCTCTGTCTGTATCCCCCATAGAACATGGCCACTCAGTTCTGTCTGTATCCCCATTGAACATGGACGCTCAGCTCTGTCTGTATCGCCCATAGAACATGGACGCTCAGTTCTGTCTGTATCCCCCATAGAACATGGACGCTCAGTTCTGTCTGTATCTACCGTAGAACATGGACGCTCAGTTCTGTCTGTATCCCCCGTAGAACATGGACGCTCAGTTCTGTCTGCATCTCCCATAGAGCATGGACGCTCAGCTCTGTCTGTATCTACCATAGAACATGGACGCTCAGTTCTGTCTGTATCTACCATAGAACATGGACGCTCAGCTCTGTCTGTATCCCCCATAGAACATGGACGCTCACCTCTGTCTGTATCCCCCATAGAACATGGACGCTCATCTCTGTCTGTATCCCCCATAGAACATGGACTCTCAGTTCTGTCTGTATCCCCCATAGAACATGGACTCTCAGTTCTGTCTGTATCTCCCATAGAACATGGATGCTCAGCTCTGTCTTTATCTACCATAGAACATGGACGCTCAGCTCTGTCTGTATCTACCATAGAACATGGACGCTCAGTTCTGTCTGTATCCCCCATAGAACATGGACGCTCAGCTCTGTCTGTATCCCCCATAGAACATGGACACTCAGCTCTGTCTGTATCCCCCATAGAACATGGACGCTCAGCTCTGTCTGTATCCCCCATAGAACATGGACGCTCAGCTCTGTCTGTATCTACCATAGAGCATGGACGCTCAGCTCTGTCTGTATCCCCCATAGAACATGGACACTCAGTTCTGTCTGTATCCCCCATAGAACATGGACGCTCAGTTCTGTCTGTATCTACCGTAGAACATGGACGCTCAGTTCTGTCTGTGTCTACCATAGAACATGGACGCTCAGTTCTGTCTGTGTCTACCATAGAACATGGACGCTCCTCCACAGATAGATGAGAAGATCCCGGACTCACTGGCTCAAGGACCTCAGAGACAGCTGTATGGGTCGGGGGCCTCCCTTATTGACCTCAATTCTCTTCATTTATGAACTTACATTGAAGGTTTAGACAACAAAGGGAAATCGTAGATGCCACAATCTCCAGTAGGGGGCGCCAGATTGCTCGGTCTACACGGTGTCTCCCCTCGGGCACTCTTCTTTTTTTTCAACCATCCTGCAATGTTCCAAGTAAATGGCGCTAAGGCGATGTTCAGACCTGTCCAACGTGATATTCTGTGAAGAATGAGATTCTGTGTATATCACAGCGCGTCCCCCCGGACCCCTCCATTACAATGAGCCCCATGTGGTCTACAAGGGACCATGTTTGGAGCCTTTGGTTGCCCACCCTTGAGGGCACTTGCTGTGGTATCTACATCACATTCTACAATATAGACCACAGAATTCCCTGTCAGACAGGTCTGAAGACTAAACTGCACTACCAGAACCAACCACTGGACCGGTGGGCGCTGTATTATTTGAAGTGTTTTTTTATCATAAATATTTACATAAAGTTAAGAATAAAAATGGTCGGATGATTTCTTACTTGTGCGCGGGTCCAGGTGGTGTCGTCTCCACAGACCGGTGTGTAGTAGTCCCAGCTGATCCCTCAGCTTTATATAGAGAGCGGCTTCTGCTGAGTCACGGAGGGTCCAGAGTCTATAGGAGAAGATCATATATGACGGGGAGGGGGTTCGGAGGCCGGACGGGGAAAGGTCTCAGATGAGAATCAGAATTTCCTGAAATCTGAGAAGAGGTTGACGGTGACTCCCAGAGGTGTGAACAGTCCCAGAACTCTCCCAGATTTTTACGCCTCAGATTTTGCCCCTTTGCTCGGTTCGGAGGCCGCTCCGTCTCATTCTCCATCTGTGTAGGAAGGAAAGTCCTCGCTAAGACTAAAATCATTCCTATATCTCCCATTGTCTCCAGGATTCTGTATAAGTAATAAACCAGTTATGTGCTTAGAGGGTTGATCCATAGAAAAGACCAGGGACTGGGACGTGGTCCGAGGGCCCGGCCGGGTAAAGGGCTCATTGCTGCTACTGGGAATCCAGGACACTCATCCCAGATCCCCAGGCAGGCAATTGCCCAGGGCCCCTATCCACAACGGGGCCCCCTGAGGATCCAGGACACGAGTTTAGACCTGGTTTCTGGGACTGCAGAACATCACTCTCTGCTGTATGCTGTGGTCTATAGGAAGCCGAGAGCCTGCGCAGGACGTCGGGGTCACAGGGTCAGTGCGTGCTGTGGTGGTGGGGCGTGTGGTGCAGGGCAGCTGTTGTTACCCTAGGGGCAGATGGCATTAACCCCTTGTATTCATGACACCAGGGCGTGGTTTAGCCTATAACCACCCGAAGGTATACCGCTGGATCCTGGGCTAGGCACGGGGGTAATAAAGACTCAGACACCAAGTTACAGACAACAGTAGCTTTACTGAGGGTAGACAGATAGTAAAGTCTATACAGTTCAGCCAGGGCCCAAAGAGGTAACCAGTCACTTCAGACCTTAAGGGCTTGCTGGGACTTGTAGTAGGACTGGACAATTGAATGCAGACCAGGCTGACTTGACTTGACTCATAAAGCTGTGACTTTATCTCACTTGACTTGATGGCGGCTGCAGGACTGGACTTTGAGGTCTCCAACACTCTGGACTCACACACTAGACAAGACTGGACTGGACCTCAGCAGAAGAGAGAGAAGCTCCACCCAGGGCTTATATGGGGGAGACTAACAGGGAGCCCATAGGTCACTCTTAAGGTCACGTGGTCACTGGTACCTCCTGGGTAACAATCACATGACATATCACATGGTATAGCTCTTAAAGCAACATTGCATTTTATAACACTTTACATGGTAAAACATATTTACAATGGGGAAACAAGTGCAGGGGCCTTGTGGACACTGAAGGAGGCTGCCTAACAGGACAGTAGGAGCACGGGGTTACCCCTACTGTACTGGGCCACCACAGTGCGAAGACGTCACTCATTAGTGCACGTGCCCTCCACGAGCATACAGCAGGCAGAAGACCCTGCAGAGAGGTCTTAAGACCCTGCAGAGAGGCAGAAGACCTTACAGAGAGGCAGAAGACCCTTCAGAGAGGCAAGAAGACCCTGCAGAGAGGTAGAAGACCCTGCAGAGAGGCAGAAGACCCTACAGAGAGGCAGAAGACCCTTCAGAGAGGCAAGAAGACCCTGCAGAGAGGCCAGAAGACCCTACAGAGAGGCCAGAAGACCCTGCAGAGAGGCCAGAAGACCCTGCAGAGAGGCAGAAGACCCTTCAGAGAGGCAAGAAGACCCTGCAGAGAGGCCAGAAGACCCTACAGAGAGGCCAGAAGACCCTGCAGAGAGGCAGAAGACCCTGCAGAGAGGCAGAAGACCCTGCAGAGAGGCCAGAAGACCCTGCAGAGAGGCCAGAAGACTCTGCAGAGGGCCAGAAGACCCTGCAGAGAGGCCAGAAGACCCTGCAGAGAGGCCAGAAGACCCTGCAGAGAGGCAGAAGACCCTGCAGAGAGGCCAGAAGACTCTGCAGAGGGCCAGAAGACCCTGCAGAGAGGCCAGAAGACCCTGCAGAGAGGCCAGAAGACCCTGCAGAGAGGCAGAAGACCCTGCAAAGAGGCCAGAAGACCCTGCAGAGAGGCCAGAAGACCCTGCAGAGAGGCAAGAAGACCCTGCAGAGAGGCAAGAAGACCCTGCAGAGAGGCAGAAGACCCTGATGAGAGGCAGAAGACCTTGCAGAGAGGCAGAAGACCCTGCAGAGAGGCCAGAGGACCCTGCAGAGAGGCAAGAAGACCCTGCAGAGAGGCAGAAGACCCTGCTGAGAGGCCAGAAGACCCTGCAGAGAGGCAGAAGACCCTGCAGAGAGGCCAGAAGACCCTGCAGAGAGGCAAGAAGACCCTGCAGAGAGGCAGAAGACCCTGCTGAGAGGTTAGAAGACCCTGCAGAGAGGCAGAAGACCCTGCAGAGAGGCCAGAAGACCCCGCTGAGAGGCAGAAGACCCTGCTGAGAGGCAGAAGACCCTGCAGAGAGGCCAGAAGACCCTGATGAGAGGCAGAAGACCCTGCAGAGAGGCAGAAGACCCTGCTGAGAGGCCAGAAGACCCTGCAGAGAGGCCAGAAGACCCTGCAGAGAGGCAGAAGACCCTGCTGAGAGGCAGAAGACCCTGCAGAGAGACAGAAGACCCTGCAGAGAGGCCAGAAGACCCTGCAGAGAGGCAGAAAACCCTGCAAAGAGGCCAGAAGACCCTGCAGAGAGGCCAGAAGACCCTGCAGAGAGGAAAGAAGACCCTGCAGAGAGGCAGAAGACCCTGATGAGAGGCAGAAGACCTTGCAGAGAGGCAGAAGACCCTGCAGAGAGGCCAGAGGACCCTGCAGAGAGGCAAGAAGACCCTGCAGAGAGGCAGAAGACCCTGCTGAGAGGCCTGAAGACCCTGCAGAGAGGCAGAAGACCCTGCAGAGAGGCCAGAAGACCCTGCAGAGAGGCCAGAAGACCCTGCTGAGAGGCAGAAGACCCTGCAGAGAGGCCAGAAGACCCTGATGAGAGGCAGAAGACCCTGCAGAGAGGCAGAAGACCTTGCAGAGTGGCAGAAGACCCTGCAGAGAGGCAAGAAGACCCTGCAGAGAGGCAGAAGACCCTGCAGAGAGGCAGAAGACCCTTCAGAGAGGCAAGAAGACCCTGCAGAGAGGCCAGAAGACCCTGCTGAGAGGCAAAAGACCCTGCAGAGAGGCAGAAGACCCTGCTGAGAGGCCAGAAGACCCTGCAGAGAGGCCAGAAGACCCTGCAGAGAGGCAGAAGACCCTGCTGAGAGGCAGAAGACCCTGCAGAGAGGCAGAAGACCCTGCTGAGAGGCCATAAGACCCTGCAGAGAGGCCAGAAGACCCTGCAGAGAGGCAAGAAGACTCTGCAGAGAGGCCAGAAGACCCTGCAGAGAGGCAAGAAGACCCTGCAGAGAGGCAGAAGACTCTGCTGACAGGCAGAAGACCCTGCAGAAAGGCAGAATACCCTGCAGAGAGGCCAGAAGACCCTGCAGAGAGGCAAGAAGACCCTGCAGAGAGGCAGAAGACCCTGCTGAGAGGTTAGAAGACCCTGCAGAGAGGCAGAAGACCCTGCAGAGAGGCCAGAAGACCCCGCTGAGAGGCAGAAGACCCTGCTGAGAGGCAGAAGACCCTGCAGAGAGGCCAGAAGACCCTGATGAGAGGCAGAAGACCCTGCAGAGAGGCAGAAGACCCTGCTGAGAGGCCAGAAGACCCTGCAGAGAGGCCAGAAGACCCTGCAGAGAGGCAGAAGACCCTGCTGAGAGGCAGAAGACCCTGCAGAGAGGCAGAAGACCCTGCAGAGAGACAGAAGACCCTGCAGAGAGGCCAGAAGACCCTGCAGAGAGGCAGAAAACCCTGCAAAGAGGCCAGAAGACCCTGCAGAGAGGCCAGAAGACCCTGCAGAGAGGAAAGAAGACCCTGCAGAGAGGCAGAAGACCCTGATGAGAGGCAGAAGACCTTGCAGAGAGGCAGAAGACCCTGCAGAGAGGCCAGAGGACCCTGCAGAGAGGCAAGAAGACCCTGCAGAGAGGCAGAAGACCCTGCTGAGAGGCCAGAAGACCCTGCAGAGAGGCAGAAGACCCTGCAGAGAGGCCAGAAGACCCTGCTGAGAGGCAGAAGACCCTGCAGAGAGGCCAGAAGACCCTGATGAGAGGCAGAAGACCCTGCAGAGAGGCAGAAGACCCTGCAGAGAGGCAGAAGACCCTGCAGAGAGGCAAGAAGACCCTGCAGAGAGGCAGAAGACCCTGCAGAGAGGCAAGAAGACCCTGCAGAGAGGCAGAAGACCCTGCAGAGAGGCAGAAGACCCTTCAGAGAGGCAAGAAGACCCTGCAGAGAGGCCAGAAGACCCTGCTGAGAGGCAAAAGACCCTGCAGAGAGGCAGAAGACCCTGCTGAGAGGCCAGAAGACCCTGCAGAGAGGCCAGAAGACCCTGCAGAGAGGCAGAAGACCCTGCTGAGAGGCAGAAGACCCTGCAGAGAGGCAGAAGACCCTGCTGAGAGGCCATAAGACCCTGCAGAGAGGCCAGAAGACCCTGCAGAGAGGCAAGAAGACTCTGCAGAGAGGCCAGAAGATCCTGCAGAGAGGCAAGAAGACCCTGCAGAGAGGCAGAAGACTCTGCTGACAGGCAGAAGACCCTGCAGAAAGGCAGAATACCCTGCAGAGAGGCCAGAAGAGAGTGAAGAGAGTCCAGCTCACCTCCCGTGTCGTGCTATGCACGGACCGGTGCCCGGCCAGGCGCCCTGGATACTGGAAATGAAGAAGGAGTCCAGCACTGCAGTGAAGGCAGCTTTATTGTGTGAGAAGCAAGCATTAAAAGCACACTAGTCAGACATTCGCGCATTCGCGCTTGAAACATGTCTGACTAGTGTGCTTTTAATGCTTGCTCCTCACACAATAAAGCTGCCTTCACTGCAGTGCTGGACTCCTTCTTCATTTCCAGTGAGGCCAGAAGACCCTGCAGAGAGGACAGAAGACCCTGCAGAGAGGCCAGAAGACCCTGCTGAGAGGCAAAAGACCCTGCAGAGAGGCAGAAGACCCTGCTGAGAGGCCAGAAGACCCTGCAGAGAGGCCAGAAGACCCTGCAGAAGACCCTGCAGAGAGGCAGAAAACCCTGCAAAGAGGCCAGAAGACCCTGCAGAGAGGCCAGAAGACCCTGCAGAGAGGCAAGAAGACCCTGCAGAGAGGCAGAAGACCCTGATGAGAGGCAGAAGACCTTGCAGAGAGGCAGAAGACCCTGCAGAGAGGCCAGAGGACCCTGCAGAGAGGCAAGAAGACCCTGCAGAGAGGCAGAAGACCCTGCTGAGAGGCCAGAAGACCCTGCAGAGAGGCAGAAGACCCTGCAGAGAGGCCAGAAGACCCTGCAGAGAGGCCAGAAGACCCTGCTGAGAGGCAGAAGACCCTGCAGAGAGGCCAGAAGACCCTGATGAGAGGCAGAAGACCCTGCAGAGAGGCAGAAGACCTTGCAGAGTGGCAGAAGACCCTGCAGAGAGGCAAGAAGACCCTGCAGAGAGGCAGAAGACCCTGCAGAGAGGCAGAAGACCCTTCAGAGAGGCAAGAAGACCCTGCAGAGAGGCCAGAAGACCCTGCTGAGAGGCAAAAGACCCTGCAGAGAGGCAGAAGACCCTGCTGAGAGGCCAGAAGACCCTGCAGAGAGGCCAGAAGACCCTGCAGAGAGGCAGAAGACCCTGCTGAGAGGCAGAAGACCCTGCAGAGAGGCAGAAGACCCTGCTGAGAGGCCATAAGACCCTGCAGAGAGGCCAGAAGACCCTGCAGAGAGGCAAGAAGACTCTGCAGAGAAGCCAGAAGACCCTGCAGAGAGGCAAGAAGACCCTGCAGAGAGGCAGAAGACTCTGCTGACAGGCAGAAGACCCTGCAGAAAGGCAGAATACCCTGCAGAGAGGCCAGAAGAGAGTGAAGAGAGTCCAGCTCACCTCCCGTGTCGTGCTATGCACGGACCGGTGCCCGGCCAGGCGCCCTGGATACTGGAAATGAAGAAGGAGTCCAGCACTGCAGTGAAGGCAGCTTTATTGTGTGAGGAGCAAGCATTAAAAGCACACTAGTCAGACATGTTTCAAGCGCGAACGCTCTTCCTCGGTGACCAGGTCACCGAGGAAGAGCGTTCGCGCTTGAAACATGTCTGACTAGTGTGCTTTTAATGCTTGCTCCTCACACAATAAAGCTGCCTTCACTGCAGTGCTGGACTCCTTCTTCATTTCCAGAGAGGCCAGAAGACCCTGCAGAGAGGACAGAAGACCCTGCAGAGGGGCAAGAAGACCTTGCAGAGAGGCAGAAGACCCTGCTGAGAGGCAGAAGACCCTGCAGAGAGGCCAGAAGATCCTGCAGAGAGGCAAGAAGACCCTGCAGAGAGGCAGAAGACCCTGGTGAGAGGCAGAAGACCTTGCAGAGAGACAGAAGACCCTGCAGAGAGGCCAGAAGACCCTGCAGAGAGGCAAGAAGACCCTGCAGAGAGGCAGAAGACCCTGCTGAGAGGCCAGAAGACCCTGCAGAGAGGCAAGAAGACCCTGCAGAGAGGCAGAAGACCCTGCTGAGAGGCAGAAGACCCTGCAGAGAGGCCAGAAGACCCTGCAGAGAGGCAAGAAGACCCTGCAGAGAGGCAGAAGACCCTGGTGAGAGGCAGAAGACCTTGCAGAGAGACAGAAGACCCTGCAGAGAGGCCAGAAGACCCTGCAGAGAGGCAGAAAACCCTGCAAAGAGGCCAGAAGACCCTGCAGAGAGGCCAGAAGACCCTGCAGAGAGGCAAGAAGACCCTGCAGAGAGGCAGAAGACCCTGATGAGAGGCAGAAGACCTTGCAGAGAGGCAGAAGACCCTGCAGAGAGGCCAGAGGACCCTGCAGAGAGGCAAGAAGACCCTGCAGAGAGGCAGAAGACCCTGCTGAGAGGCCAGAAGACCCTGCAGAGAGGCAGAAGACCCTGCAGAGAGGCCAGAAGACCCTGCTGAGAGGCAGAAGACCCTGCAGAGAGGCCAGAAGACCCTGATGAGAGGCAGAAGACCCTGCAGAGAGGCAGAAGACCTTGCAGAGTGGCAGAAGACCCTGCAGAGAGGCAAGAAGACCCTGCAGAGAGGCAGAAGACCCTGCAGAGAGGCAGAAGACCCTTCAGAGAGGCAAGAAGACCCTGCAGAGAGGCCAGAAGACCCTGCTGAGAGGCAAAAGACCCTGCAGAGAGGCAGAAGACCCTGCTGAGAGGCCAGAAGACCCTGCAGAGAGGCCAGAAGACCCTGCAGAGAGGCAGAAGACCCTGCTGAGAGGCAGAAGACCCTGCAGAGAGGCAGAAGACCCTGCTGAGAGGCCATAAGACCCTGCAGAGAGGCCAGAAGACCCTGCAGAGAGGCAAGAAGACTCTGCAGAGAGGCCAGAAGACCCTGCAGAGAGGCAAGAAGACCCTGCAGAGAGGCAGAAGACTCTGCTGACAGGCAGAAGACCCTGCAGAAAGGCAGAATACCCTGCAGAGAGGCCAGAAGAGAGTGAAGAGAGTCCAGCTCACCTCCCGTGTCGTGCTATGCACGGACCGGTGCCCGGCCAGGCGCCCTGGATACTGGAAATGAAGAAGGAGTCCAGCACTGCAGTGAAGGCAGCTTTATTGTGTGAGGAGCAAGCATTAAAAGCACACTAGTCAGACATGTTTCAAGCGCGAACGCTCTTCCTCGGTGACCAGGTCACCGAGGAAGAGCGTTCGCGCTTGAAACATGTCTGACTAGTGTGCTTTTAATGCTTGCTCCTCACACAATAAAGCTGCCTTCACTGCAGTGCTGGACTCCTTCTTCATTTCCAGAGAGGCCAGAAGACCCTGCAGAGAGGACAGAAGACCCTGCAGAGGGGCAAGAAGACCTTGCAGAGAGGCAGAAGACCCTGCTGAGAGGCAGAAGACCCTGCAGAGAGGCCAGAAGATCCTGCAGAGAGGCAAGAAGACCCTGCAGAGAGGCAGAAGACCCTGGTGAGAGGCAGAAGACCTTGCAGAGAGACAGAAGACCCTGCAGAGAGGCCAGAAGACCCTGCAGAGAGGCAAGAAGACCCTGCAGAGAGGCAGAAGACCCTGCTGAGAGGCCAGAAGACCCTGCAGAGAGGCAAGAAGACCCTGCAGAGAGGCAGAAGACCCTGCTGAGAGGTTAGAAGACCCTGCAGAGAGGCAGAAGACCCTGCAGAGAGGCCAGAAGACCCCGCTGAGAGGCAGAAGACCCTGCTGAGAGGCAGAAGACCCTGCAGAGAGGCCAGAAGACCCTGATGAGAGGCAGAAGACCCTGCAGAGAGGCCAGAAGACCCTGATGAGAGGCAGAAGACCCTGCAGAGAGGCAGAAGACCCTGCAGAGAGGCCAGAAGACCCTGGTGAGAGGCAGAAGACCCTGCAGAGAGGCCAGAAGACCCTGATGAGAGGCAGAAGACCCTGCAGAGAGGCAAGAAGACCCTGTAGAGAGGCCAGAAGACCCTGCTGAGAGGCAGAAGACCCTGCAGAGAGGCAGAAGACCCTGAAGAGAGGCCAGAAGACCCTGCTGAGAGGCAGAAGACCCTGCAGAGAGGCAGAAGACCCTGCAGAGAGGCCAGAAGACCCTGCAGAGAGGTAGAAGATGGAAGTGAGTTTTTTTGTTTGTTTGGTTTTTCAAATGTGGTCAAACGTGGGGACTGTTTACTGACTAATTACTTACCTGTTTACTAAGGGGATTTAATTACTTAATGGGAAGCCCTAGCTTTCTGCCTACTAGGGCGGCCAAATCTATCAGGGGCCCTATCTACCTACAGGGGAGCCCTACCTGTCTTCCTGATAGGGGAACATGTCTATCAGGGGCCCTATCTACCTACTGGGGAGCCCTACCTGTCTTCCTGATAGGGGAACATGTCTATCAGGGGCCCTATCTACCTACTGGGGAGCCCTACCTGTCTTCCTGATAGGGGAACATGTCTATCAGGGGCCCTATCTACCTACTGGGGAGCCCTACCTGCATATCTACCAGGGGGACATACCTACCTGACGGGGGGACTAGCTACTTAATTGGGGGACTTACTTTTCAGGGGCCCTAACTTAGTGAGGGAGACCTACTTAAAGGGATTATCAAGGCATTAACATTTTTATATATGGCTCCGGTTGGCGTTAAAAAAAAGCCCTCTCTTCAATCACCCAGAGCTCGGTCCTCACTCATCACCGCTACTGATGTATCATCCCAACAGGACCTGCCCTCTCAGCCAATCACTGGGCACAGCGGTGTCCTACCTCAGTCAGTGATTGGCTGAATGGGCACTTGTGTGGTCCCCGCCGAATCACCAGAAACCAGGCGGTGATGAGCGTCAGCGCCACAGTTGCCTGGATAACCCCTTTTATGGGAAGGACGCACAGTTTTAATAGGTGAACCTTCCTACCTATTTAATAGGGGGACAACCTACTTAATGGAGTGATCTTCCTATACACTTACTGTGGACATAATTACCATTTTGGGCTTTATGTATGGCAAATTTGGAAGGTTGTGAAAAGGCTCAGATGGAAACAGGAAAAGTGCGCAGCCTAAAATGTTTGTCTGGCAGAACCTACAAAGACAAGTGGCTGAGAGAAATCAGCATGACGGTCCGGGCCAGATGGAAAAGAAAACGGAAAGTACTGTAAATGAATCCAATAAGTAAAGATGTCGCCTTTGAGTTACTGTATGTAACTGTAGTAATTTATATGGTATTCAAATCCTATGCTGAGCTGGTATACACAACTATATGGTCACTGTATGTGTCTACCTTTGTATATACCTGGCTACCTAACTAACCTTTGTAAATACCTGGCTACCTAACTAACCTTTGTACATACCTGGATACCTAACTAACCTTTGTACATACCTGGCTGCCTAATTACCTGACCTACCAACCTGGCTACTTAACGACCTACCTACATGCCTGGCTGCTTAACTATGTACCTGGATGCCTAACTATATACCTGGCTGCCTAACTACCTACCTACATACTTGGCTACAGAACTACCTACAAGCATACCTGGCTACAGAACTACCTACCTACATGCCTGGCTACCTAAATAGCTACCCACATACCTGGCTACCTAGGAGAGTATTATTACAGTTTGTAGGCCTATAGATGGGGAGATTGTGTAGAGTCTAACATGTTTGTCCAGCAGATGTTAGGAGATTAATTTTGGCTGGAAGAAGTCAACATGGCGGTCTGAGCCAGATGGAGAAGAAAAGAAAAGAGGACGACACTGATCAGAAAATACGTAATTGTGAGTCCCTAGATGTAACTGTAATAACTCATATAGTATACAGATCCTGTGTACAGCTGGTATCTCCCTCTATATGGTCCTGTATATAATCACTTATATGGTATACAGATCCTGTGTACAGATGGTATCTCCCTCTATATGGTCCTGTATATAATCACTTATATGGTATACAGATCCTGTGTATAGATGGAATCGATTTCTATATGTTCCTGTATATAATCACTTATATGGTATACAGATCCTGTGTACAGCTGGTATCTACCAATATATGGGCACTGTATGGGGGAATACTGGTCTGTAAATAGTGGTTTTATTCGGTACAGTATGGCGGTACTATCCAGTTATTGTGTGGTGGTATATATTTTCTCCTTGTATACTGGTATTATTGGTCATGGAAAATGATTTTAAGACGTTAACATGTCATATATATTTACATAATTTACATTTTTTATTTTATTTTGGTTGTATGGGTGGTTTATTAGGAGGGATTTGGGTGGAATAGGGACGGGTCAGAAGTGTGGCCAGGACCAGAGTCTTGCAGGAAGCCTTTGCTTTATTTGGTCCGGGCCTTGAGTGCTGTCAGTCCGCCCCTGGGAAAGACTGTGCAGCTTATCACTACCCCCCCCCCCCCCCCCCAATATGTAGAGGCCTCACAGTCAGGTGACCAGAAATGATGCATGTAGACCAGAGATCCTCAACCACATCCTCAGGTCTCCATTAATATTCTGTTTTTTTTTTCTTTTGCTCCAATGGAATAGAACCCTGAGCCCTGAGGACTGGGTTGGGGACCTCTCATGTAGACAACAGTCTTATGGTGGGTTCACACTGGAATTAAGACAGTTTTCAGGGCAAATTCCTTAAAATCCAACTTTTCTTTATTGCAGAAACATCATGAAATAATCAATGACACAAGGTATGACACGTTTCTAGCTCACTATGTCCTCTTATTCATAGTCTGGACTAGGAGGACACGGTGAGCTAGAAACGTGTGATTGTGATACAAGGATTATTTTATGATGTTTCTGCAATACAGAAAAATTGGATTTTAAGGAATTTGCCCAGAAAACTCTTGTTGGTTCTTTGGACCCTGCGTCTCCCATATAGCGATAGGATGAGTGTCACTGGATTGTGTATGTTCACACTGCGTTTCAGCTGTAGGTTACATTCTCAGCAGATTGATTTACCTTCTCCAGTCCACAGAATGGTGGCAGCGGTGCTTACATCAAAAGGGTGTGATTATTTTATTTTACTCACTGAATACTGCCGCTCTAGGCAGAGGCCATGGATGCCTGATGTTAAATATGGCCCTCCTACCATTGTAGTTCATGTAGTGGAGGACTAAGTCGGAAGGCTGCACAGTATCCTTGTGTTTATCCCTGGAGAAGATCAAGATGATGTAATGGCCCATAGATAGTTACCTCACGGCACCTCCCCAGGGCACCCGCGTAGTTCAGCTTTGTCCTGACCCTTCCTCTCCTCTGTCTGGAGGACCGTCAGTAGTGTCATCCAAATACTATTCACTAAAGAATGTATCCTCATCCAATACACTGGCCTCCCGCAGTTTTGGGCTAAACGTGTGGAGTCAGGGCTATATGCTCAGGGTGCCCAGGCCCTAAGGGGTAAATGTGCTCATTTCAGTAGTCATAGGTGCCCACACAACCGAGTCTGTCATGAGTGCCATCAACCACTGCCTTGTAAGATGACAATAACTCAGGGATAGTCAATGCAGCATTCAGAATGTCAGTATGAGGCTTAGTCTCCCGTATTATGAGGTGATACACTTCATTGTACTAGGGGGCCTGGTAACAGTCTCTGTCTTTAGCCTAAAATTTAACTGTCTGTGCTCTCCTATACCAGGTGGCTTTACTTTCCAGGTATTCCAGAACGTTCTGCAAGTGGTTTCTTCCAGGCTTCAGATGGGCAAGGCTCTGCCAGGACTGGAGCTTCTCCCTTCAGACTGGTCGGGCTCTACCAGGACTTGAGCTTCTCCCTTAAGACTGGTCGGGCTCTACCAGGACTGGAGCTTCTCCCTTAAGACTGGTCGGGCTCTACCAGGACTGGAGCTTCTCCCTTCAGACTGGCCGGGCTCTACCAGGACTGGAGCTTCTCCCTTCAGACTGGCCCAGGCTCTGCCAGGACTGGAGCTTCTCCCTTCAGACTGGTCGGGCTCTACCAGGACTGGAGCTTCTCCCTTAAGACTGGTCGGGCTCTACCAGGACTGGAGCTTCTCCCTTAAGACTGGTCGGGCTCTACCAGGACTGGAGCTTCTCCCTTCAGACTGGCCGGGCTCTACCAGGACTGGAGCTTCTCCCTTCAGACTGGCCGGGCTCTGCCAGGACTGGAGCTTCTCCCTTCAGACTGGCAAGGCTCTGCCAAGACTGGAGCTTCTCCCTTCAGACGGGCAAGGCTCTGCCAGGACTGGAGCTTCTCCCTTCAGACTGGCCGGGCTCTACCAGAACTGGAGCTTCTCCCTTCAGACTGGCCAGGCTCTGCCAGGACTGGAGCTTCTCCCTTCAGACTGGCAAGGCTCTGCCAAGACTGGAGCTTCTCCCTTCAGACTGGCCGGGCTCTACCAGGACTGGAGCTTCTCCCTTCAGACTGGCCGGGCTCTGCCAGGACTGGAGCTTCTCCCTTCAGACTGGCAAGGCTCTGCCAAGACTGGAGCTTCTCCCTTCAGACGGGCAAGGCTTTGCCAGGACTGGAGCTTCTCCCTTCAGACTGGCCGGGCTCTACCATGACTGGAGCTTCTCCCTTCAGACTGGTCCAGGCTCTACCAGGACTGGAGCTTCTCCCTTCAGACTGGCCGGGCTCTACCAGGACTGGAGCTTCTCCCTTCAGACTGGTCGGGCTCTGCCAGGACTTGAGCTTCTCCTTTCAGACTGGCCCAGGCTCTACCAGGACTGGAGCTTCTCCCTTCAGACTGGCCGGGCTCTATCAGGACTGGAGAAATTGGAGAAACCAGGCCCCAAAGCCTATCAGGCCTCTTAAAGGGACAGGTACTCTGCTCTTCCAGATGTTATTTCTCTGGTGACCGGGATCCTCTGCTCTCCGGCCTATATAATGTATGTACAACCTCCATTACACCAAATAGGATTAAACAATTAGTAATTAAATTTTCTATCTATTAAATTAATTACACAAATAGACTCTCTTAAGGAAAGGCTCCGCTTCCTGAGATGGACCTAAAGCTGGAGCGCTTTAGAACCTTTTCCATGGCATAAGTCACCTTATTACTATGGGGCTCTCCCCTCTCTTCACAAAGATTGTACCATCTCTCCCTCCACCTTCCATAGACTTGTGTACAATGTGTGATCTGCCCTCCCTGAGGACTTGGCTGCTCTACTCCCTCTCGCTGCTGATCTGTTCTCTACTCATCTGTTCTCTACTGATCTGTTGCTGTTATGACGAAACAGTAAGTAACAAACAAGAAGAGTCATAGAAGAAATCAAAATAATTTATTTCTAAAAAAAAAAAACAACAAAAACATTAAGGACACAAAGATACACAATGGGGTCATGGACAGAGTGGGGTTCCTACACATACATTTGGAGGCTCATATTGAGGTACTATTGAGGGGCAGTTATTGAGGTACCATTGAGGGACTGTTATTGAGGTACAATTGAGCGGCTGTTATTGAGGTACTATTCAGCGGCTGTTATTGAGGTACTATTCAGGGGCTGTTATTGAGGTACTATTCAGGGGCTGTTATTGAGGTACTATTCAGGGGCTGTTATTGAGGTACTATTCAGCGGCTGTTATTGAGGTACTATTCAGCGGCTGTTATTGAGGTACTATTCAGGGGCTGTTATTGAGGTACTATTCAGGGGCTGTTATAGGGGCAGTTATTGAGAGGCAGTTATTGAGGGGCAGTAGACTATAAACTTTTCCCATCCCCCAATGCTTGTTCATTTTTTAGGGACAATGGGTCGGTTGTTGCGAGCGTCAGATTTCAAGTATTCTCCAAGTTTAGGGCGGGAGCTAATGCGATGAATGTATGCGGTCAGGAGAGGGAAAGGCATGCTGGGAATAAGCATGAACGTATGCGATCAGGAGGGGGAAAGGCATGCTGGGAATAAGCATGAATGTATGCGATCAGGAGGGGGAAAGGCATGCTGGGAATAAGCATGAATGTATGCGATCAGGAGGGGGAAAGGCATGCTAGGAATAAGCATGAATGTATGCGATCAGGAGGGGGAAAGGCATGCTGGGAATAAGCATGAATGTATGCGATCAGGAGGGGGAAAGGCATGCTGGGAATAAGCATGAATGTATGCGATCAGGAGAGGGAAAGGCATGCTGGGAATAAGCATGAATGTATGCGATCAGGAGGGGGAAAGGCATGCTGGGAATAAGCATGAATGTATGCGATCAGGAGGGGGAAAGGCATGCTGGGAATAAGCATGAATGTATGCGATCAGGAGGGGGAAAGGCATGCTAGGAATAAGCATGAATGTATGCGATCAGGAGGGGGAAAGGCATGCTAGGAATAAGCATGAATGTATGCGGTCAGGAGGGGGAAAGGCATGCTGGGAATAATCTGAGGTGACAATGCAGGATGTCCAGGAGGTTGTAGTCCGCATAGGAGATCTGTGGGGAGAAGACACCAGGATGTGTTTATTTACCAACGGCATGTATTCTATTTAATATAAATCCAAATATTCACCACCAGTTCAGGTTTGAAGTGGATTTGAAGGGTCTTCATATTAGAAATACCCCACAAATGACCTCATTATTAAAACTGCACCCCCCAAAGTATTCAAAATGACATTCAGTCAGTGTATTAACCCTTTATGTTTCACAGGAATAGCAGCAAAGTGAAGGAGAAAATTCACAATCTTCATTTTTTACACTTGCATGTTCTTGTAGACCCAATTTTAGAATTTTTACAAGGGGTAAAAGGAGAAAATATATACTTATATTTGTAGCCCAATTTCTCTCGAGTAAGCACATACCTCATATGTCTATGTAAAGTGTTTTGTGGGCGCAGTAGAGGGCTCAGAAGCGAAGGAGCGACAAGGGGATTTTGGAGAGTACGTTTTTCTGAAATGTTTTTTGGGGGGCATGTTGCATTTAGGAAGCCCCTATGGTGCCAGAACAGGAAAAAAAACACATGGCATACCATTTTGGAAACTAGACCCCTTGATAAACGTAACAAGGAATAAAGTGAGCCTTAATACCCCACAGGTGTTTCACGACTTTTGCATATGTAAAAAAAAAAAAAAAATGTCACTAAAATGTGTGTTTCCCCCCAAATTTCACATTTATGCAAGGGTTAATAGCAGAAAATACCCCCCAAAATTTGTAACCCCATCTCTTCTGAGTATGGAGGTACCCCATAAGTTGACCTGAAGTGCACTACGGGCGAACTACAATGCTCAGAAGAGAAGGAGTCATATTTGGCTTTTTGAGAGCAAATTTTGCTCGGGGGCATGTCGCATTTAGGAAGCGCCTATGGTGCCAGGACAGCAAAAAATACCCACATTGCATACCATTTTAGAAACTTGACCCCATGAGGAACGTAACAAGGAATAAAGTGAGCCTTAATACCCCACCCCACAGCATTTACCCCCCACTGGCGTCTGTCAGATCTTTGGAACAGTGGGCTGTCCAAAATTTTTAATTTGCACAGCCCACTGTTCCAAAGATTTGTCAGACACCAGTGGGGGGTAAATTCTCACTGCACCCCTCATTACATTCCGTGAGGGGTGTAGTTTCCGAAATGGGGTCACATGTGGGGTTTTGTTTTTTTGCGTTTGTCAAAACCGCTGTAACAATCAACCACCCCTGTGCAAATCACCTCAAATGTACATGGTGCACTCTCCCTTCTGGGCCTTGTTGTGCGCCCCCAGAGCACTTTGCGCCCACATATGGGGCATCTCCGTAGTTGGGAGAAATTGCATTACAAAATTTGGGGGGCTTTTTTCCCTTTTACCTCTTGTCTAAATGAAAAGTATAGGGCAACACCAGCATGTTAGTGTAAAAAAAATATTTTTTTACACTAACATGCTGGTGTAGACCCCAACTTCACCTTTTCATAAGGGGTGAAAGGAAAAAAAGCCCCCCAAAATTTGTAAGACAATTTCTCCCTAGTACGGCGATACCCCATATATGGCCCTAAACTGTTGCCTTGAAATACGACAGGGCTCCGAAGTGAGAGAGCGCCATGCGCATTTGAGGCCTGAATTACGGATTTGCATAGGGGTGGACATATGGGTATTCTACGCCAGTGATTCCCAAACAGGGTGCCTCCAGCTGTTGCAAAACTCCCAGCATGCCTAGACAGTAAACGGCTGTCCGGCAATACTGGGAGTTGTTGTTTTGCAACAGCTGGAGGCTCCATTTTGAAAACAGTGGCGTACCGGACGTTTTTCATTTTTATTGGAGAGGGGGGCTGTGTAGGGGTATGTGTATATGTAGTGTTTTTTACTTTTTATTTTATTTTGTGTTAGTGTAGTGTAGTGTTTTTAGGGTACAGTCACATGGGCGGGGGATTACAGTGAGTTTCCCGCTGCGAGTTTGAGCTGCCACGCAAAATTTGCTGCATTGCAAACTTGCAGCCTGATACTCACTGTAAGCCCCCTGCCCATGTGAATGTACCCTGTGCATTCACAGGGGGGGACGGGACCTCCAGCTGTTGCAAAACTACAACTCCCAGCATGCACAGTCTATCAGTGCATGCTGGTAGTTATAGTTTTGCAACAGCTGGAGGCACATGGGTTGGGAAACACTGAGTTAGGAAACCGACAATGTTTCCCAACCAGTGTGCCTCCAGTTGTTGCAAAACCACCACTCCCAAACATTCTCAGGCATGCTGGGAGTAGTAGTTCCCCAACATTTTTAGAGCCAGATGTTGCCGAACTACAACTCCCAGCATGCTTGGAGTTGTAGTTTTGCAACATCTGGAGGACTACAGTTTGCAGACCACTAATACAGTGGTTCCCAATCTGTGCCCTTCCAGATGTTGCAAAACTACAACTCCCAGTATGCCAAAACTGTCCAGGCATGCTGGAATTTGTAGTTCTGCAACATCTGAAGGGCCATATGTTACAGAACTACAACTCCCAGCATGCCTGGACAGTAAGGGCATGCTGAGGATGTGTAGTTTTGCAACATCTGGAAGGGCACAGTGGTCCCAAAACTGAGGACCTCCAGATGTTGCAAAACTGCAACTCCCAGCATGCCCAGACGCCAAGGGCTGTCTGGGCATGCTGGGAGTTGTAGTATACAGGGTCCCATTACAGCAATGCATGTCGCTTTACGGCGACGTGCATTGCTGTAAAGAGCCCGACCGTGGCTGAAGAGGAACTCACCTGTCACCGCCGCCCCCATCTTCATCGCCGGGATCCGGGTCTTCAGGGACGAGGTAAGTACCAGGGCCGGTCCCCAGCACTCCCCCGTCCCCCGCCGCGTCCTCCGGTCTTCCTCCCGTCCTCACCGGACTTCCAAGGGCCGGGCAGGGCGGGAGGAAGTAACTGCCCCCCCGTGCGATTGGTCGGTTAGCTAACCGACAGATCGCAGGGGATAGGAGAAGGGGGCCGGCCTGTCACCTCGCTCCTATACTCCAGCATGGTCCTGGCTGTCTGTGACAACCGGGATCATGCAAAATTACCGGGCAGTCGGGTCCCAGAGACCCAATCAGCCCGGTATCGCCGCAGATCGCAAGGGCGATTTTCCTACATGGCCCCCCTCGGCAATTGCCCTGGATGCCTGCTGAAGGATTTCAGCAGAGATCCGCTTCTGATCTCTGCCCGGCGAGCGGCAGGACGTCCTGGGACGTCATTGGTCCTTAAGGGGTTAATATGTATACAAAAAGACAACACCTTAATGAGTAAAATCATGATTTTATTACAGCAATTGTTTTTAAGCAAAGTAAACAGATGCCAATAATTGGAAATGGGATTAAGGTTAAATACAACCGGCTACAAAAAGCCTCCATATAAATGATGTAGAAGAGGGTCAGTATGGCCTCCATATATATGATGTAGAAAGGGATCAGTATGGCCTCCATATATATGGTGTAGAATGGGATCAGTATGGCTTCTCATATATATGATGTAGAAAGGGATCAGTATGGCTTCTCATGTATATGGTGTAGAAGGGGATCCGTATGGCTTCTCATATATATGGTGTAGAAGGGGATCAGTATGGCTTCTCATATATATGGTGTAGAAGGGGATCAGTATGGCTTCTCATATATATGGTGTGGAAGGGGATCAGTATGGCTTCTCATATATATGGTGTAGAAGGGGATCAGTATGGCCTCCATATATATGGTGTAGAAAGGGATCAGTATGGCTTCTCATATATATGGTGTAGAAGGGGATCAGTATGGCTTCTCATATATATGGTGTAGAAGGGATCAGTATGGCCTCCATATATATGGTGTAGAAGGGATCAGTATGGCCTCCATATATATGGTGTAGAAGGGATCAGTATGGCCTCCATATATATGGTGTAGAAGGGATCAGTATGGCTTCTCATATATATGGTGTAGAAGGGGATCAGTATGGCTTCTCATATATATGGTGTAGAAGGGATCAGTATGGCCTCCATATATATGGTGTAGATGGGATCAGTATGGCTTCTCATATATATGGTGTAGAAGGGGATCAGTATGGCTTCTCATATATATGGTGTAGAAGGGATCAGTATGGCTTCTCATATATATGGTGTAGAAGGGGATCAGTATGGCTTCTCATATATATGGTGTAGAAGGGGATCAGTATGGCTTCTCATATATATGGTGTAGAAGGGGATCAGTATGGCTTCTCATATATATGGTGTAGAAGAGGATCAGTATGGCTTCTCATATATATGGTGTAGAAGGGGATCAGTATGGCTTCTCATATATATGGTGTAGAAGGGGATCAGTATGGCTTCCATATATCTGGTGTAGAAGGGAATCAGTATGGCTTCTCATATATATGGTGTAGAAGGGGATCAGTATGGCTTACATATATATGGTGTAGAAGGGGATCAGTATGGCTTCTCATATATATGGTGTAGAAGGGGATCAGTATGGCTTCCATTTATATAGTGTAGAAGGGGATCAGTATGGCTTCTCATATATATGGTGTAGAAGGGGATCAGTATGGCTTCTCATATATATGGTGTAGAAGGGATCAGTATGGCCTCCATATATATGGTGTAGAAGGGGATCAGTATGGCTTACATATATATGGTGTAGAAGGGGATCAGTATGGCTTCTCATATATATGGTGTAGAAGGGGATCAGTATGGCTTCTCATATATATGGTGTAGAAGGTGATCAGTATGGCTTCTCATATATATGGTGTAGAAGGGGATCAGTATGGCCTCCATATATATGGTGTAGAAGGGGATCAGTATGGCTTCTCATATATATGGTGTAGAAGGGGATCAGTATGGCTTCTCATATATATGGTGTAGAAGGGAATCAGTATGGCTTCTCATATATATGGTGTAGAAGGGGATCAGTATGGCTTCTCATATATATGGTGTAGAAGGGAATCAGTATGGCTTCTCATATATATGGTGTAGAAGGGATCAGTATGGCCTCCATATATATGGTGTAGAAGGTGATCAGTATGGCTTCTCATATATATGGTGTAGAAGGGGATCAGTATGGCTTCCATATATATGGTGTAGAAGGGGATCAGTATGGCTTCTCATATATATGGTGTAGAAGGGGATCAGTATGGCTTCTCATATATATGGTGTAGAAGGGAATCAGTATGGCTTCTCATATATATGGTGTAGAAGGGAATCAGTATGGCTTCTCATATATATGGTGTAGAAGGGAATCAGTATGGCTTCTCATATATATGGTGTAGAAGAGGATCAGCATGGCTTCTCATATATATGGTGTAGAAGGGGATCAGTATGGCTTCTCATATATATGGTGTAGAAGGGGATCAGTATGGCTTCTCATATATATGGTGTAGAAGGTGATCAGTATGGCTTCTCATATATATGGTGTAGAAGGGGATCAGTATGGCTTCTCATATATATGGTGTAGAAGGGGATCAGTATGGCTTCTCATATATATGGTGTAGAAGGTGATCAGTATGGCTTCTCATATATATGGTGTAGAAGGGGATCAGTATGGCTTCTCATATATATGGTGTAGAAGGGGATCAGTATGGCTTCTCATATATATGGTGTAGAAGGGGATCAGTATGGCTTCTCATATATATGGTGTAGAAGGGGATCAGTATGGCTTCCATATATATGGTGTAGAAGGGGATCAGTATGGCTTCCATATATATGGTGTAGAAGGGGATCAGTATGGCTTCTCATATATATGGTGTAGAAGGGGATCAGTATGGCTTACATATATATGGTGTAGAAGGGGATCAGTATGGCTTCTCATATATATGGTGTAGAAGGGGATCAGTATGGCTTCTCATATATATGGTGTAGAAGGGGATCAGTATGGCTTCTCATATATATGGTGTAGAAGGGGATCAGTATGGCTTCTCATATATATGGTGTAGAAGGGGATCAGTATGGCTTCTCATATATATGGTGTAGAAGGGGATCAGTATGGCTTCCATATATATGGTGTAGAAGGGGATCAGTATGGCTTACATATATATGGTGTAGAAGGGGATCAGTATGGCTTCTCATATATATGGTGTAGAAGGGAATCAGTATGGCTTCTCATATATATGGTGTAGAAGGGGATCAGAATGGCTTCTCATATATATGGTGTAGAAGGGAATCAGTATGGCCTCCATATATATGGTGTAGAAGGGGATCAGTATGGCTTCTCATATATATGGTGTAGAAGGGGATCAGTATGGCTTCTCATATATATGGTGTAGAAGGGGATCAGTATGGCTTCTCATATATATGGTGTAGAAGGGGATCAGTATGGCTTCTCATATATATGGTGTAGAAGGGGATCAGTATGGCTTCTCATATATATGGTGTAGAAGGGGATCAGTATGGCTTCCATATATATGGTGTAGAAGGGGATCAGTATGGCTTCCATATATATGGTGTAGAAGGGGATCAGTATGGCTTCTCATATATATGGTGTAGAAGGGGATCAGTATGGCTTACATATATATGGTGTAGAAGGGGATCAGTATGGCTTCTCATATATATGGTGTAGAAGGGGATCAGTATGGCTTCTCATATATATGGTGTAGAAGGGGATCAGTATGGCTTCTCATATATATGGTGTAGAAGGGGATCAGTATGGCTTCTCATATATATGGTGTAGAAGGGGATCAGTATGGCTTCTCATATATATGGTGTAGAAGGGGATCAGTATGGCTTCCATATATATGGTGTAGAAGGGGATCAGTATGGCTTACATATATATGGTGTAGAAGGGGATCAGTATGGCTTCTCATATATATGGTGTAGAAGGGAATCAGTATGCTTCTCATATATATGGTGTAGAAGGGAATCAGTATGGCCTCCATATATATGGTGTAGAAGGGGATCAGTATGGCCTCCATATATATGGTGTAGAAGGGGATCAGTATGGCCTCCATATATATGGTGTAGAAGGGATCAGTATGGCTTCTCATATATATGGTGTAGAAGGGGATCAGAATGGCTTCTCATATATATGGTGTAGAAGGGAATCAGTATGGCCTCCATATATATGGTGTAGAAGGGATCAGTATGGCTTCTCATATATATGGTGTAGAAGGGGATCAGTATGGCTTCTCATATATATGGTGTAGAAGGGGATCAGTATGGCTTCTCATATAAATGGTGTAGAAGGGATCAGTATGGCTTCTCATATATATGGTGTAGAAGGGAATCAGTATGGCTTCTCATATATATGGTGTAGAAGGGGATCAGTATGGCTTCTCATATATATGGTGTAGAAGGGATCAGTATGGCCTCCATATATATGGTGTAGAAGGGGATCAGTATGGCTTCTCATATATATGGTGTAGAAGGGGATCAGTATGGCCTCCATATATATGGTGTAGAAGGGGATCAGTATGGCTTCTCATATATATGGTGTAGAAGGGGATCAGTATGGCTTCTCATATATATGGTGTAGAAGGGGATCAGTATGGCTTATCATATATATGGTGTAGAAGGGGATCAGTAAGGCTTCCTTATATATGGTGTAGAAGGGGATCAGTATGGCTTCTCATATATATGGTGTAGAAGAGAATCAGTATGGCTTCTCATATATATGGTGTAGAAGGGGATCAGTATGGCTTCTCATATATATGGTGTAGAAGGGATCAGTATGGCTTCTCATATATATTGTGTAGAAGGGGATCAGTATGGCTTCCATATATATGGTGTAGAAGGGGATCAGTATGGCTTCTCATATATATGGTGTAGAAGGGGATCAGTTTGGCTTCTCATATATCTGGTGTAGAAAGGAATCATTATGGCTTCTCATATATATGGTGAAGAAGGGGATCAGTATGGCTTCTCATATATATGGTGTAGAAGGGATCAGTATGGCCTCCATATATATGGTGTAGAAGGGGATCAGTATGGCTTCCATATATATGGTGTAGAAGGGGATCAGTATGGCTTCTCATATATATAGTGTAGAAGGGGATCAGTATGGCTTCTCATATATATGGTGTAGAAGGGGATCAGTATGGCTTCTCATATATCTGGTGTAGAAGGGATCGGTATGGCCTCCATATATATGGTGTAGAAGGGGATCAGTATGGCTTCTCATATATATGGTGTAGAAGGGGATCAGTATGGCTTCTCATATATATGGTGTAGAAGGGGATCAGTATGTCTTCTCATATATATGGTGTAGAAGGGGATCAGTATGGCTTCCATATATATGGTGTAGAAGGGGATCAGTATGGCTTCTCATATATATGGTGTAGAAGGGGATCAGTATGGCTTCTCATATATATGATGTAGAAGGGGATCAGTATGGCTTCTCATATATATGGTGTAGAAGGGATCAGTATGGCTTCTCATATATATGGTGTAGAAGGGGATCAGTATGGCTTCTCATATATATGGTGTAGAAGGGGATCAGTATGGCTTCTCATATATATGGTGTAGAAGGGGATCAGTATGGCTTCCATATATCTGGTGTAGAAGGGGATCAGTATGGCTTCTCATATATATGGTGTAGAAGGGGATCAGTATGGCTTCCATTTATATAGTGTAGAAGGGGATCAGTGTGGCTTCTCATATATATGGTGTAGAAGGGGATCAGTATGGCTTCTCATATATATGGTGTAGAAGGGGATCAGTATGGCTTCTCATATATATGGTGTAGAAGGGGATCAGTATGGCTTCCATATATATGGTGTAGAAGGGGATCAGTATGGCTTCTCATATATATGGTGTAGAAGGGGATCAGTATGGCTTCTCATATATATGGTGTAGAAGGGGATCAGTATGGCTTCTCATATATATGGTGTAGAAGGGGATCAGTATGGCTTCTCATATATATGCTGTAGAAGGGATCAGTATGGCTTCTCATATATATGGTGTAGAAGGGGATCAGTATGGCTTCTCATATATATGGTGTAGAAGGGGATCAGTATGGCTTCTCATATATATGGTGTAGAAGGGGATCAGTATGGCTCTCATATATAGGGTGTAGAAGGGGATCAGTATGGCTTCTCATATATATGGTGTAGAAGGGATCAGTATGGCTTCTCATATATATGGTGTAGAAGGGATCAGTATGGCCTCCATATATATGGTGTAGAAGGGATCAGTATGGCCTCCATATATATGGTGTAGAAGGGGATCAGTATGGCTTCTCATATATATGGTGTAGAAGGGGATCAGTATGGCCTCCATATATATGGTGTAGAAGGGGATCAGTATGGCTTCTCATATATCTGGTGTAGAAGGGATCAGTATGGCCTCCATATATATGGTGTAGAAGGGGATCAGTATGGCTTCTCATATATATGTGTAGAAGGGGATCAGTATGGCTTCTCATATATATGGTGTAGAAGGGGATCAGTATGGCTTCTCATATATATGGTGTAGAAGGGATCAGTATGGCTTCTCATATATATGGTGTAGAAGGGATCAGTATGGCTTCTCATATATATGGTGTAGAAGGGGATCAGTATGGCTTCTCATATATATGGTGTAGAAGGGATCAGTATGGCCTCCATATATATGGTGTAGAAGGGGATCAGTATGGCTTCTCATATATATGGTGTAGAAGGGGATCAGTATGGCCTCCATATATATGGTGTAGAAAGGGATCAGTATGGCTTCTCATATATATGGTGTAGAAGGGATCAGTATGGCTTCTCATATATATGGTGTAGAAGGGGATCAGTATGGCTTCTCATATATATGGTGTAGAAGGGGATCAGTATGGCTTCCATATATATGGTGTAGAAGGGATCAGTATGGCTTCTCATATATATGGTGTAGAAGGGATCAGTATGGCTTCTCATATATATGGTGTAGAAGGGGATCAGTATGGCTTCTCATATATATGGTGTAGAAGGGATCAGTATGGCTTCTCATATATATGGTGTAGAAGGGGATCAGTATGGCTTCCATATATATGGTGTAGAAGGGATCAGTATGGCTTCTCATATATATGGTGTAGAAGGGATCAGTATGGCTTCTCATATATATGGTGTAGAAGGGATCAGTATGGCTTCTCATATATATGGTGTAGAAGGGGATCAGTATGGCTTCTCATATATATGGTGTAGAAGGGATCAGTATGGCTCCATATATATGGTGTAGAAGGGGATCAGTATGGCTTCTCATATATATGGTGTAGAAGGGGATCAGTATGGCTTCTCATATATATGGTGTAGAAGGGATCAGTATGGCTTCTCATATATATGGTGTAGAAGGGATCAGTATGGCTTCCATATATATGGTGTAGAAGGGAATCAGTATGGCTTCTCATATATATAGGTGTAGAAGGGGATCAGTATGGCTTCTCATATATATGGTGTAGAAGGGGATCAGTATGGCTTCTCATATATATGGTGTAGAAGGGGATCAGTATGGCTTCTCATATATCTGGTGTAGAAGGGATCAGTATGGCCTCCATATATATGGTGTAGAAGGGGATCAGTATGGCTTCTCATATATATGGTGTAGAAGGGGATCAGTATGGCTTCTCATATATATGGTGTAGAAGGGGATCAGTATGGCTTCTCATATATATGGTGTAGAAGGGGATCAGTATGGCTTCTCATATATATGGTGTAGAAGGGGATCAGTATGGCTTCTCATATATATGGTGTAGAAGGGGATCAGTATGGCTTCTCATATATATGGTGTAGAAGGGGATCAGTATGGCTTCTCATATATATGGTGTAGAAGGGATCAGTATGGCTTCTCATATATATGGTGTAGAAGGGATCAGTATGGCTTCTCATATATATGGTGTAGAAGGGGATCAGTATGGCTTCTCATATATATGGTGTAGAAGGGGATCAGTATGGCTTCCATATATATGGTGTAGAAGGGGATCAGTATGGCTTCTCATATATATGGTGTAGAAGGGGATCAGTATGGCTTCCATTTATATGTGTAGAAGGGGATCAGTATGGCTTCTCATATATATGGTGTAGAAGGGGATCAGTATGGCTTCTCATATATATGGTGTAGAAGGGGATCAGTATGGCTTCTCATATATATGGTGTAGAAGGGGATCAGTATGGCTTCTCATATATATGGTGTAGAAGGGATCAGTATGGCTTCTCATATATATGGTGTAGAAGGGATCAGTATGGCTTCTCATATATATGGTGTAGAAGGGGATCAGTATGGCTTCTCATATATATGGTGTAGAAGGGGATCAGTATGGCTTCTCATATATATGGTGTAGAAGGGGATCAGTATGGCTTCTCATATATATGTGTAGAAGGGATCAGTATGGCTTCTCATATATATGGTGTAGAAGGGGATCAGTATGGCTTCTCATATATATGGTGTAGAAGGGATCAGTATGGCTTCTCATATATATGGTGTAGAAGGGGATCAGTATGGCTTCTCATATAATATGGTGTAGAAGGGGATCAGTATGGCTTCTCATATATATGGTGTAGAAGGGGATCAGTATGGCTTCTCATATATATGGTGTAGAAGGGAATCAGTATGGCCTCATATATATGGTGTAGAAGGGATCAGTATGGCTTCTCATATATATGGTGTAGAAGGGGATCAGTATGGCTTCTCATATATATGGTGTAGAAGGGGATCAGTATGGCTCTCATATATATGGTGTAGAAGGGGATCAGTATGGCTTCTCATATATATGGTGTAGAAGGGGATCAGTATGGCTTCTCATATATATGGTGTAGAAGGGGATCAGTATGGCTTCTCATATATATGGTGTAGAAGGGGATCAGTATGGCTTCTCATATATATGGTGTAGAAGGGGATCAGTTTGGCTTCTCATATATATGGTGTAGAAGGGATCAGTATGGCTCTCCATATATATGGTGTAGAAGGGGATCAGTATGGCTTCTCATATATATGGTGTAGAAGGGGATCAGTATGGCTCCATATATATGGTGTAGAAGGGATCAGTATGGCTTCTCATATATATGGTGTAGAAGGGGATCAGTATGGCTTCTCATATATATGGTGTAGAAGGGGATCAGTATGGCTTCTCATATATATGGTGTAGAAGGGGATCAGTATGGCTTCTCATATATATGGTGTAGAAGGGATCAGTATGGCTTCTCATATATATGGTGTAGAAGGGGATCAGTATGGCTTCTCATATATATGGTGTAGAAGGGGATCAGTATGGCTTCCATATATATGGTGTAGAAGGGGATCAGTATGGCTTCTCATATATATGGTGTAGAAGGGAATCAGTATGGCTTCTCATATATATGGTGTAGAAGGGGATCAGTATGGCTTCTCATATATATGGTGTAGAAGGGGATCAGTATGGCTTCCATATATATGGTGTAGAAGGGAATCAGTATGGCTTCTCATATATATGGTGTAGAAGGGGATCAGTATGGCTTCTCATATATATGGTGTAGAAGGGATCAGTATGGCTTCTCATATATATGGTGTAGAAGGGGATCAGTATGGCTTCTCATATATATGGTGTAGAAGGGGATCAGTATGGCTTCTCATATATATGGTGTAGAAGGGATCAGTATGGCTTCTCATATATATGGTGTAGAAGGGGATCAGTATGGCTCTCATATATATGGTGTAGAAGGGGATCAGTATGGCTCTCATATATATGGTGTAGAAGGGGATCAGTATGGCTTCTCATATATATGGTGTAGAAGGGGATCAGTATGGCTTCTCATATATATGGTGTAGAAGGGATCAGTATGGCTTCTCATATATATGGTGTAGAAGGGATCAGTATGGCTTCTCTTATATATGGTGTAGAAGGGGATCAGTATGGCTTCTCATATATATGGTGTAGAAGGGATCAGTATGGCTTCTCATATATATGGTGTAGAAGGGGATCAGTATGGCTTCTCATATATATGGTGTAGAAGGGGATCAGTATGGCTTCTCATATATATGGTGTAGAAGGGGATCAGTATGGCTTCTCATATATATGGTGTAGAAGGGGATCAGTATGGCTTCTCATATATATGGTGTAGAAGGGGATCAGTATGGCTCTCATATATATGGTGTAGAAGGGGATCAGTATGGCTCTCATATATATGGTGTAGAAGGGGATCAGTATGGCTTCTCATATATATGGTGTAGAAGGGGATCAGTATGGCTTCTTCATATATATGGTGTAGAAGGGATCAGTATGGCTTCTCATATATATGGTGTAGAAGGGATCAGTATGGCTTCTCATATATATGGTGTAGAAGGGGATCAGTATGGCCTCCATATATATGGTGTAGAAGGGATCAGTATGGCTTCTCATATATATGGTGTAGAAGGGGATCAGTATGGCTTCTCATATATATGGTGTAGAAGGGATCAGTATGGCTTCTCATATATATGGTGTAGAAGGGGATCAGTATGGCTTCTCATATATATGGTGTAGAAGGGGATCAGTATGGCTTCTCATATATATGGTGTAGAAGGGGATCAGTATGGCTTCTCATATATATGGTGTAGAAGGGGATCAGTATGGCTTCTCATATATATGGTGTAGAAGGGGATCAGTATGGCTTCTCATATATATGGTGTAGAAGGGGATCAGTATGGCTTCTCATATATATGGTGTAGAAGGGGATCAGTATGGCTTCTCATATATATGGTGTAGAAGGGATCAGTATGGCTTCTCATATATATGGTGTAGAAGGGGATCAGTATGGCTTCTCATATATATGGTGTAGAAGGGGATCAGTATGGCTTCATATATATGGTGTAGAAGGGGATCAGTATGCTTCTCATATATATGGTGTAGAAGGGGATCAGTATGGCTTCTCATATATATGGTGTAGAAGGGGATCAGTATGGCTTCTCATATATATGGTGTAGAAGGGGATCAGTATGGCTTCTCATATATATGGTGTAGAAGGGGATCAGTATGGCTTCTCATATATATGGTGTAGAAGGGGATCAGTATGGCTTCTCATATATATGGTGTAGAAGGGGATCAGTATGGCTTCTCATATATATGGTGTAGAAGGGGATCAGTATGGCTTCTCATATATATGGTGTAGAAGGGGATCAGTATGGCTTCTCATATATATGGTGTAGAAGGGGATCAGTATGGCTTCTCATATATATGGTGTAGAAGGGGATCAGTATGGCTTCTCATATATATGGTGTAGAAGGGGATCAGTATGGCTTCTCATATATATGGTGTAGAAGGGGATCAGTATGGCTTCTCATATATATGGTGTAGAAGGGGATCAGTATGGCTTCTCATATATATGGTGTAGAAGGGGATCAGTATGGCTTCTCATATATATGGTGTAGAAGGGGATCAGTATGGCTTCTCATATATATGGTGTAGAAGGGGATCAGTATGGCTTCTCATATATATGGTGTAGAAGGGGATCAGTATGGCTTCTCATATATATGGTGTAGAAGGGGATCAGTATGGCTTCTCATATATATGGTGTAGAAGGGATCAGTATGGCTTCTCATATATATGGTGTAGAAGGGGATCAGTATGGCTTCTCATATATATGGTGTAGAAGGGATCAGTATGGCTTCTCATATATATGGTGTAGAAGGGGATCAGTATGGCTTCTCATATATATGGTGTAGAAGGGGATCAGTATGGCTTCTCATATATATGGTGTAGAAGGGATCAGTATGGCTTCTCATATATATGGTGTAGAAGGGGATCAGTATGGCTTCTCATATATATGGTGTAGAAGGGGATCAGTATGGCTTCTCATATATATGGTGTAGAAGGGGATCAGTGTGGCTTCTCATATATATGGTGTAGATGGGATCAGTATGGCTTCTCATATATATGGTGTAGAAGGGGATCAGTATGGCTTCTCATATGTATGGTATAGAAGGGGATCAGTATGGCTTCTCATATATATGGTGTAGAAGGGGATCAGTATGCTTCTCATATATATGGTGTAGAAGGGGATCAGTATGGCTTCTCATATATATGGTGTAGAAGGGGATCAGTATGGCTTCTCATATATATGGTGTAGAAGGGGATCAGTATGGCTTCTCATATATATGGTGTAGAAGGGGATCAGTATGGCTTCTCATATATATGGTGTAGAAGGGGATCAGTATGGCTTCTCATATATATGGTGTAGAATGGGATCAGTATGGCTTCTCATATATATGGTGTAGAAGGGGATCAGTATGGCTTCTCATATATATGGTGTAGAAGGGGATCAGTATGGCTTCTCATATATATGGTGTAGAAGGGGATCAGTATGGCTCTCATATATATGGTGTAGAAGGGATCAGTATGGCTTCTCATATATATATGGTGTAGAAGGGGATCAGTATGGCTTCTCATATATATGATGTAGAAGGGATCAGTATGGCTTCACATATGTATGGTATAGAAGGGGAATCAGTATGGCCTCCATATATATGGTGTAGAAGGGGATCAGTATGGCCTCCATATATATGTGTAGAAGGAATCAGTATGGCTTCTCATATATATG
>NC_079195.1:78033-159676 GCF_029499605.1 Hyla sarda | reverse complement strand
TATATCCAGGGGTAATCTTTATTATATCCAGGGGTAATCTGTATTATATCCAGGGGTGATCTGTATTATATCCAGGGGTAATCTGTATTATATCCTGGGGTGATATGTATTATATCCAGGGGTGATCTGTATTATATCCAGGGGTAATCTTTATTATATCCAGGGGTAATCTGTATTATATCCAGGGGTGATCTGTATTATATCCTGGGGTAATCTGTATTATATCCAGGGGTAATCTTTATTATATCCAGGGGTGATCTGTATTATATCCAGGGGTGATCTGTATTATATCCAGGGGTGATCTGTATTATATCCAGGGGTAATCTGTATTATATCCAGGGGTGATCTGTATTATATCCAGGGGTAATCTGTATTATATCCAGGGGTAATCTGTATTATGTCAAGGGGTAATCTGTATTATATCCAGGGTTAATCTGTATTATATCCAGGGGTAATCTGTATTATATCCAGGGGTAATCTGTATTATATCTAGGGGTGATCTGTATTATATCCAGGGGTAATCTGTATTATATCCAGGGGTAATCTGTATTATATCCAGGGGTAATCTGTATTATATCCAGGGGTAATCTGTATTATATCCAGGGGTAATCTGTATTATATCCAGGGGTGATCTGTATTATATCCTGGGGTGATCTGTATTGTATCCAGGGGTGATCTGTATTGTATCCAGGGGTAATCTGTATTATATCCTGGGGTAATCTGTATTATATCCAGGGGTAATCTGTATTATATCCAGGGGTGATCTGTATTATATTCAGGGGTAATCTGTATTATATCCAGGGGTGATCTGTATTATATCCAGGGGTAATCTGTATTATATCCAGGGGTAATATGTATTATATCCTGGGGTGATCTGTATTATATCCAGGGGTGATCTGTATTATATCCTGGGGTGATCTGTATTATATCCAGGGGTAATCTGTATTATATCCTGGGGTTATCTGTATTATATCAAGGGGTGATCTGTATTATATCCAGGGGTAATCTGTATTATATCCAGGGGTAATCTGTATTATATCCTGGGGTGATCTGTATTATATCCAGGGGTAATCTGTATTATATCCTGGGGTGATCTGTATTATATCCAGGGGTAATCTGTATTATATCCTGGGGTAATCTTTATTATATCCAGGGGTGATCTGTATTATATCCAGGGGTAATCTGTATTATATCCAGGGGTAATCTGTATTATATCCAGGGGTAATCTGTATTATATCCAGGGGTAATCTGTATTATATCCTGGGGTAATCTGTATTATATCCAGGGGTGATCTGTATTATATCCAGGGGTAATCTGTATTATATCCTGGGGTGATATGTATTATATCCATGGGTGATCTGTATTATATCCAGGGGTAATCTGTATTATATCCAGGGGTAATCTTTATTATATCCAGGGGTGATCTGTATTATATCCAGGGGTGATCTGTATTATATCCTGGGGTGATCTGTATTATATCCAGGGGTGATCTGTATTATATCCAGGGGTAATCTGTATTATATCAAGGGATAATCTGTATTGTATCTAGGGGTGATCTGTATTATATCCAGGGGTAATCTGTATTATATCCAGGGGTGATCTGTATTATATCCAGGGGTAATCTGTATTATATCCAGGGCTGATCTGTATTATATCCAGGGGTAATCTGTATTATATCCAGGGGTGATCTGTATTATATCCAGGGGTGATCTGTATTATATCCTGGGGTAATCTGTATTATATCCAGGGGTGATCTGTATTATATCCAGGGGTAATCTGTATTATATCCAGGGTTGATCTGTATTATATCCAGGGGTGATCTGTATTATATCCAGGGGTAATCTGTATAATATCCAGGGGTAATATCTGTAATATATTCAGGGGTAATCTGTATTATATCCAGGGGTAATCTGTATTATATCAAGGGATAATCTGTATTATATCCAGGGTTGATCTGTATTATATCCAGGGGTAATCTGTATTATATCCAGGGGTAATATCTGTATTATATCCTGGGGTGATCTGCATTATATCCTGGGTTAATCTGTATTATATCCAGGGGTAATCTGTATTATATCCAGGGATAATCTGTATTATATCTAGGGGTGATCTGTATTATATCCAGGGGTAATCTGCATTATATCCTGGGGTAATCTGTATTATATCCAGGGGTGATCTGTATTATATCCAGGGGTGATCTGTATTATATCCAGGGGTAATCTGTATTATATCCAGGGGTAATCTGTATTATATCCAGGGGTAATCTGTATTATATCCAGGGGTAATCTGTATTATATCCTGGGGTGATCTGTATTATATCCAGGGTTGATCTGTATTATATCCAGGGGTAATCTGTATTATATCCAGGGGTAATCTGTATTATATCCAGGGGTAATCTGTATTATATCCAGGGGTGATCTGTATTATATCCAGGGGTGATCTGTATTATATCCAGGGGTGATCTGTATTATATCCAGGGGTTATCTGTATTATATCCAGGGGTAATCTGTATTATATCCAGGGGTAATCTGTATTATATCCAGGGGTAATCTGTATTATATCCAGGGGTGATCTGTATTATATCCAGGGGTAATCTGTATTATATCCAGGGGTAATCTGTATTATAATCCAGGGGTAATCTGTATTATATCCTGGGGTAATCTGTATTATATCCAGGGGTAATCTGTATTATATCCAGGGGTAATCTGTATTATATCCAGGGTAATCTGTATTATATCCTGGGGTAATCTGTATTATATCCAGGGGTAATCTGTATTATATCCAGGGGTAATCTGTATTATATCCAGGGGTAATCTGTATTATATCCTGGGGTGATCTGTATTATATCCAGGGGTAATCTGTATTATATCCAGGGGTAATCTGTATTATATCCAGGGGTAATCTGTATTATATCCTGGGGTGATCTGTATTATATCCAGGGGTAATCTGTATTATATCCAGGGGTGATCTGTATTATATCCAGGGGTGATCTGTATTATATCCAGGGGTAATCTGTATTATATCCAGGGGTAATCTGTATTATATCCAGGGGTAATCTGTATTATATCCTGGGGTGATCTGTATTATATCCTGGGGTGATCTGTATTATATCCAGGGGTAATCTGTATTATATCCAGGGGTGATCTGTATTATATCCAGGTGTAATCTGTATTATATCCTGGGGTGATCTGTATTATATCCAGGGGTAATCTGTATTATATCCAGGGGTGATCTGTATTATATCCAGGGGTAATCTGTATTATATCCAGGGGTGATCTGTATTATATCCAGGGGTAATCTGTATTATATCCAGGGGTAATCTGTATTATATCCAGGGGTAATCTGTATTATATCCAGGGGTAATCTGTATTATATCCAGGGGTAATCTGTATTATATCCAGGGGTAATCTGTATTATATCCAGGGGTGATCTGTATTATATCCAGGGGTAATCTGTATTATATCCAGGGGTAATCTGTATTATATCCAGGGGTGATCTGTATTATATCCAGGGGTAATCTGTATTATATCCAGGGGTAATCTGTATTATATTCAGGGGTAATCTGTATTATATCCAGGGGTAATCTGTATTATATCCAGGGGTGATCTGTTTTATATCCAGGGGTAATCTGTATTATATCCAGGGGTAATCTGTATTATATCCAGGGGTGATCTGTATTATATCCTGGGGTGATCTGTATTATATCCAGGGGTAATCTGTATTATATCCTGGGGTAATCTGTATTATATCCAGGGGTGATCTGTATTATATCCAGGGGTAATCTGTATTATATCCAGGGGTGATCTGTATTATATCCAGAGGTGATCTGTATTATATCCAGGGGTAATCTGTATTATATCCAGGGGTAATCTGTATTATATCCAGGGGTAATCTGTATTATATCCAGTGGTAATCTGTATTATATCCTGGGGTGATCTGTATTATATCCAGGGGTAATCTGTATTATATCCAGGGGTAATCTGTATTATATCCAGGGGTGATCTGTATTATATCTAGGGGTGATCTGTATTATATCCAGGGGTAATCTGTATTATATCCAGGGGTGATCTGTATTATATCCAGGGGTGATCTGTATTATATCCAGGGGTGATCTGTATTATATCCAGGGGTAATCTGTATTATATCCAGGGGTTATCTGTATTATATCCAGGGGTAATCTGTATTATATCCTGGGGTGATCTGTATTATATCCAGGGGTGATCTGTATTATATCCAGGGGTGATCTGTATTATATCCTGGGGTGATCTGTATTATATCCAGGGGTAATCTGTATTATATCCAGGGGTGATCTGTATTATATCCAGAGGTGATCTGTATTATATCCAGGGGTAATCTGTATTATATCCAGGGGTGATCTGTATTATATCCAGAGGGGATCTGTATTATATCCAGGGGTAATCTGTATTATATCCAGGGGTAATCTGTATGATATCCAGGGGTAATCTGTATTATATCCAGTGGTAATCTGTATTATATCCTGGGGTGATCTGTATTATATCCAGGGGTAATCTGTATTATATCCAGGGGTGATCTGTATTATATCCTGGGGTGATCTGTATTATATCCAGGGGTGATCTGTATTATATCCAGGGGTGATCTGTATTATATCCAGGGGTGATCTGTATTATATCCAGGGGTAATCTGTATTATATCCAGGGGTAATCTGTATTATATCCAGGGGTAATCTGTATTATATCCAGGGGTGATCTGTATTATATCCAGGGGTAATCTGTATTATATCCTGGGGTGATCTGTATTATATCCAGGGGTAATCTGTATTATATCCGGGGGTAATATGTATTATATCCAGGGGTGATCTGTATTATATCCAGGGGTGATCTGTATTATATCCAGGGGTAATCTGTATTATATTCAGGGGTAATCTGTATTATATCCAGGGGTAATCTGTATTATATCCGGGGGTAATCTGTATTATATCCAGGGGTGATCTGTCTTATATCCAGGGGTGATCTGTATTATATCCAGGGGTGATCTGTATTATATCCAGGGGTAATCTGTATTATATCCAGGGGTAATCTGTATTATATCCAGGGGTAATCTGTATTATATCCAGGGGTAATCTGTATTATATCCAGGGTTAATCTGTATTATATCCAGGGGTAATCTGTATTATATCCAGGGGTAATCTGTATTATATCCAGGGGTGATCTGTATTATATCCAGGGGTTATCTGTATTATATCCAGGTGTAATCTGTATTATATCCAGGGGTGATCTGTATTATATCCAGGGGTAATCTGTATTATATCCAGGGGTAATCTGTATTATATCCAGGGGTGATCTGTATTATATCCAGGGGTAATCTGTATTATATCCAGGGGTAATCTGTATTATATCCAGGGGTAATCTGTATTATATCCAGGGGTAATCTGTATTCTATCCAGGGGTGATCTGTATTATATCCAGGGGTGATCTGTATTATATCCAGGGGTGATCTGTATTATATCCAGGGGTGATCTGTATTATATCCAGGGGTAATCTGTATTATATCCAGAGGTAATCTGTATTATATCCAGGGGTAATCTGTATTATATCCTGGGGTGATCTGTATTATATCCAGGGGTAATCTGTATTATATCCAGGGGTAATCTGTATTATATCCAGGGGTAATCTGTATTATATCCAGGGGTAATCTGTATTATATCCAGGGGTAATCTGTATTATATCCAGGGGTGATCTGTATTATATCCAGGGGTAATCTGTATTATATCCAGGGGTAATATCTGTATTATATCCAGGGGTAATCTGTATTATATCCAGGGGTAATCTGTATTATATTCAGGGGTAATCTGTATTATATCCAGGGGTGATCTGTATTATATCCAGGGTTGATCTGTATTATATCCAGGGGTAATCTGTATTATATCAAGGGGTGATATGTATTATATCCAGGGGTGATCTGTATTATATCCAGGGGTAATCTGTATTATATCCAGGGGTAATCTGTATTATATCCAGGGGTAATCTGTATTATATCCAGGGGTAATCTGTATTATATCCAGGGGTAATCTGTATTATATCCAGGGGTGATCTGTATTATATCCTGGGGTGATCTGTATTATATCCTGGGGTGATCTGTATTATATCCAGGGGTAATCTGTATTATATCCAGGGGTAATCTGTATTATATCCAGGGGTAATCTGTATTATATCCAGGGGTAATCTGTATTATATCTAGGGGTGATCTGTATTATATCCAGGGATAATCTGTATTATATCCTGGGGTAATCTGTATTATATCCAGGGGTGATCTCTATTATATTTAGGGGTAATCTGTATTATATCCAGGGGTAATCTGTATTATATCCTGGGGTGATCTGTATTATATCCAGGGGTAATCTGTATTATATCCTGGGGTGATCTGTATTATATCCAGGGGTAATCTGTATTATATCCAGGGGTAATCTGTATTATATCCAGGGGTGATCTGTATTACATCCAGGGGTAATCTGTATTATATCCAGGGGTAATCTGTATTATATCCTGGGGTGATATGTATTATATCCAGGGGTGATCTGTATTATATCCAGGGGTAATCTGTATTATATCCAGGGGTAATCTTTATTATATCCAGGGGTGATCTGTATTATATCCAGGGGTGATCTGTATTATATCCTGGGGTGATCTGTATTATATCCAGGGGTAATCTGTATTATATCCAGGGGTAATCTGTATTATATCCAGGGGTGATCTGTATTATATCCAGGGGTAATCTGTATTATATCCAGGGGTAATCTGTATTATATCCAGGGGTAATCTGTATTATATCCAGGGGTAATCTGTTTTATATCTAGGGTTGATCTGTATTATATCCAGGGGTAATCTGTATTATATCCAGGGGTAATCTGTATTATATCCAGGGGTAATCTGTATTATATCCAGGGGTAATCTGTATTATATCCAGGGGTAATCTGTATTATATCCAGGGGTGATCTGTATTATATCCTGGGGTGATCTGTATTGTATCCAGGGGTGATCTGTATTGTATCCAGGGGTAATCTGTATTATATCCTGGGGTAATCTGTATTATATCCAGGGGTAATCTGTATTATATCCAGGGGTGATCTGTATTATATTCAGGGGTAATCTTTATTATATCCAGGGGTGATCTGTATTATATCCAGGGGTAATCTGTATTATATCCTGGGGTAATATGTATTATATCCTGGGGTGATCTGTATTATATCCAGGGGTGATCTGTATTATATCCTGGGGTAATCTGTATTATATCCTGGGGTAATCTGTATTATATCAAGGGGTGATCTGTATTATATCCAGGGGTATTCTGTATTGTATCCAGGGGTAATTTGTATTATATCCTGGGGTAATCTGTATTATATCCAGGGGTAATCTGTATTATATCTGGGGGTGATCTGTATTATATTCAGGGGTAATCTGTATTATATCCAGGGGTGATCTGTATTATATCCTGGGGTGATATGTATTATATCCAGGGGTGATCTGTATTATATCCAGGGGTAATCTGTATTATATCCAGGGGTAATCTGTATTATATCCAGGCGTAATCTGTATTATATCCAGGGGTAATCTGTATTATATCCAGGGGTGATCTGTATTATATCCTGGGGTGATCTGTATTATATCCTGGGGTGATCTGTATTATATCCAGGGGTAATCTGTATTATATCCAGGGGTAATCTGTATTATATCCAGGGGTAATCTGTATTATATCCAGGGGTAATCTGTATTATATCCAGGGGTAATCTGTATTATATCTAGGGTTGATCTGTATTATATCCAGGGGTAATCTGTATTATATCCTGGGGTAATCTGTATTATATCCAGGGGTGATCTCTATTATATCCAGGGGTAATCTGTATTATATCCAGGGGTAATCTGTATTATATCCTGGGGTGATCTGTATTATATCCAGGGGTAATCTGTATTATATCCTGGGGTGATCTGTATTATATCCTGGGGTGATCTGTATTATATCCTGGGGTGATATGTATTATATCCAGGGGTGATCTGTATTATATCCAGGGGTAATCTGTATTATATCCAGGGGTAATCTGTATTATGTCAAGGGGTAATCTGTATTATATCCAGGGTTAATCTGTATTATATCCAGGGGTAATCTGTATTATATCCAGGGGTAATCTGTATTATATCTAGGGGTGATCTGTATTATATCCAGGGGTAATCTGTATTATATCCAGGGGTAATCTGTATTATATCCAGGGGTAATCTGTATTATATCCAGGGGTAATCTGTATTATATCCAGGGGTAATCTGTATTATATCCAGGGGTGATCTGTATTATATCCTGGGGTGATCTGTATTGTATCCAGAGGTGATCTGTATTGTATCCAGGGGTAATCTGTATTATATCCTGGGGTAATCTGTATTATATCCAGGGGTAATCTGTATTATATCCAGGGGTGATCTGTATTATATTCAGGGGTAATCTATATTATATCCAGGGGTGATCTGTATTATATCCAGGGGTAATCTGTATTATATCCAGGGGTAATATGTATTATATCCTGGGGTGATCTGTATTATATCCAGGGGTGATCTGTATTATATCCTGGGGTGATCTGTATTATATCCAGGGGTAATCTGTATTATATCCTGGGGTAATCTGTATTATATCAAGGGGTGATCTGTATTATATCCAGGGGTAATCTGTATTATATCCAGGAGTAATCTGTATTATATCCTGGGGTGATCTGTATTATATCCAGGGGTAATCTGTATTATATCCTGGGGTTATCTGTATTATATCCAGGGGTAATCTGTATTATATCCAGGGGTAATCTTTATTATATCCAGGGGTAATCTGTATTATATCCAGGGGTAATCTGTATTATATCCAGGGGTGATCTGTATTATATCCAGGGGTGATCTGTATTATATCCAGGGGTAATCTGTATTATATCCTGGGGTGATATGTATTATATCGAGGGGTGATCTGTATTATATCCAGGGGTAATCTGTATTATATCCAGGGGTAATCTGTATTATATCCAGGGGTAATCTGTATTATATCCAGGGGTAATCTGTATTATATCCAGGGGTAATCTGTATTATATCCAGGGGTAATCTGTATTATATCCAGGGGTGATCTGTATTATATCCAGGGGTGATCTGTATTATATCCTGGGGTGATCTGTATTATATCTAGGGGTAATCTGTATTCTATCCAGGGGTGATCTGTATTATATCCAGGGGTGATCTGTATTATATCCTGGGGTGATCTGTATTATATCCTGGGGTGATATGTATTATATCCAGGGGTAATCTGTATTATATCCAGGGGTAATCTGTATTATATCCAGGGGTAATCTGTATTATATCCAGGGGTAATCTGTATTATATCCAGGGGTAATCTGTATTATATCTAGGGGTGAACTGTATTATATCCAGGGGTAATCTGTATTATATCCTGGGGTAATCTGTATTATATCCAGGGGTGATCTGTATTATATCCAGGGGTAATCTGTATTATATCCAGGGGTAATATCTGTATTATATCCAGGGGTAATCTGTATTATATCCAGGGGTAATCTGTATTATATCCAGGGGTGATCTGTATTATATCCAGGGGTGATCTGTATTATATCCAGGGGTAATCTGTATTATATCCTGGGGTGATATGTATTATATCCAGGGGTAATCTGTATTATATCCAGGGGTAATCTGTATTATATCCAGGGGTAATCTGTATTATATCCAGGGGTAATCTGTATTATATCCAGGGGTAATCTGTATTATATCCAGGGGTGATCTGTATTATATCCAGGGGTGATCTGTATTATATCCTGGGGTGATCTGTATTATATCTAGGGGTAATCTGTATTCTATCCAGGGGTGATCTGTATTATATCCAGGGGTGATCTGTATTATATCCTGGGGTGATCTGTATTATATCCTGGGGTGATCTGTATTATATCCAGGGGTAATCTGTATTATATCCAGGGGTAATCTGTATTATATCCAGGGGTAATCTGTATTATATCCAGGGGTAATCTGTATTATATCCAGGGGTAATCTGTATTATATCTAGGGGTGATCTGTATTATATCCAGGGGTAATCTGTATTATATCCTGGGGTGATCTGTATTATATCCAGGGGTAATCTGTATTATATCCAGGGGTAATCTGTATTATATCCTGGGGTAATCTGTATTATATCCAGGGGTGATCTGTATTATATCCAGGGGTAATCTGTATTATATCCAGGGGTAATCTGTATTATATCCTGGGGTGATCTGTATTATATCCAGGGGTAATCTGTATTATATCCTGGGGTAATCTGTATTATATCCAGGGGTAATCTGTATTACATCCAGGGGTGATCTGTATTACATCCAGGGGTAATCTGTATTATATCCAGGGGTAATCTGTATTATATCCTGGGGTGATATGTATTATATCCAGGGGTGATCTGTATTATATCCAGGGGTAATCTTTATTATATCCAGGGGTAATCTGTATTATATCCAGGGGTGATCTGTATTATATCCTGGGGTAATCTGTATTATATCCAGGGGTAATCTTTATTATATCCAGGGGTGATCTGTATTATATCCAGGGGTGATCTGTATTATATCCAGGGGTGATCTGTATTATATCCAGGGGTAATCTGTATTATATCCAGGGGTGATCTGTATTATATCCAGGGGTAATCTGTATTATATCCAGGGGTAATCTGTATTATGTCAAGGGGTAATCTGTATTATATCCAGGGTTAATCTGTATTATATCCAGGGGTAATCTGTATTATATCCAGGGGTAATCTGTATTATATCTAGGGGTGATCTGTATTATATCCAGGGGTAATCTGTATTATATCCAGGGGTAATCTGTATTATATCCAGGGGTAATCTGTATTATATCCAGGGGTAATCTGTATTATATCCAGGGGTAATCTGTATTATATCCAGGGGTGATCTGTATTATATCCTGGGGTGATCTGTATTGTATCCAGGGGTGATCTGTATTGTATCCAGGGGTAATCTGTATTATATCCTGGGGTAATCTGTATTATATCCAGGGGTAATCTGTATTATATCCAGGGGTGATCTGTATTATATTCAGGGGTAATCTGTATTATATCCAGGGGTGATCTGTATTATATCCAGGGGTAATCTGTATTATATCCAGGGGTAATATGTATTATATCCTGGGGTGATCTGTATTATATCCAGGGGTGATCTGTATTATATCCTGGGGTGATCTGTATTATATCCAGGGGTAATCTGTATTATATCCTGGGGTTATCTGTATTATATCAAGGGGTGATCTGTATTATATCCAGGGGTAATCTGTATTATATCCAGGGGTAATCTGTATTATATCCTGGGGTGATCTGTATTATATCCAGGGGTAATCTGTATTATATCCTGGGGTGATCTGTATTATATCCAGGGGTAATCTGTATTATATCCTGGGGTAATCTTTATTATATCCAGGGGTGATCTGTATTATATCCAGGGGTAATCTGTATTATATCCAGGGGTAATCTGTATTATATCCAGGGGTAATCTGTATTATATCCAGGGGTAATCTGTATTATATCCTGGGGTAATCTGTATTATATCCAGGGGTGATCTGTATTATATCCAGGGGTAATCTGTATTATATCCTGGGGTGATATGTATTATATCCATGGGTGATCTGTATTATATCCAGGGGTAATCTGTATTATATCCAGGGGTAATCTTTATTATATCCAGGGGTGATCTGTATTATATCCAGGGGTGATCTGTATTATATCCTGGGGTGATCTGTATTATATCCAGGGGTGATCTGTATTATATCCAGGGGTAATCTGTATTATATCAAGGGATAATCTGTATTGTATCTAGGGGTGATCTGTATTATATCCAGGGGTAATCTGTATTATATCCAGGGGTGATCTGTATTATATCCAGGGGTAATCTGTATTATATCCAGGGCTGATCTGTATTATATCCAGGGGTAATCTGTATTATATCCAGGGGTGATCTGTATTATATCCAGGGGTGATCTGTATTATATCCTGGGGTAATCTGTATTATATCCAGGGGTGATCTGTATTATATCCAGGGGTAATCTGTATTATATCCAGGGTTGATCTGTATTATATCCAGGGGTGATCTGTATTATATCCAGGGGTAATCTGTATAATATCCAGGGGTAATATCTGTAATATATTCAGGGGTAATCTGTATTATATCCAGGGGTAATCTGTATTATATCAAGGGATAATCTGTATTATATCCAGGGTTGATCTGTATTATATCCAGGGGTAATCTGTATTATATCCAGGGGTAATATCTGTATTATATCCTGGGGTGATCTGCATTATATCCTGGGTTAATCTGTATTATATCCAGGGGTAATCTGTATTATATCCAGGGATAATCTGTATTATATCTAGGGGTGATCTGTATTATATCCAGGGGTAATCTGCATTATATCCTGGGGTAATCTGTATTATATCCAGGGGTGATCTGTATTATATCCAGGGGTGATCTGTATTATATCCAGGGGTAATCTGTATTATATCCAGGGGTAATCTGTATTATATCCAGGGGTAATCTGTATTATATCCAGGGGTAATCTGTATTATATCCTGGGGTGATCTGTATTATATCCAGGGTTGATCTGTATTATATCCAGGGGTAATCTGTATTATATCCAGGGGTAATCTGTATTATATCCAGGGGTAATCTGTATTATATCCTGGGGTGATCTGTATTATATCCTGGGGTGATCTGTATTATATCCAGGGGTAATCTGTATTATATCCAGGGGTAATCTGCATTATATCCAGGGGTAATCTGTATTATATCCTGGGGTGATCTGTATTATATCCAGGGGTGATCTGTATTATATCCAGGGTTGATCTGTATTATATCCAGGGGTGATCTGTATTTTATCCAGGGGTAATCTGTATTATATCCAGGGGTGATCTGTATTATATCAAGGGATAATCTGTATTATATCCTGGGGTGATCTGTATGATATCCAGGGGTGATCTGTATTATATCCAGGGGTGATCTGTATTATATCCAGGGGTAATCTGTATTATATCCAAGGGTGATCTGTATTATATCCAGGGGTAATCTGTATTATATCCAGGGGTAATCTGTATTATATTCAGGGGTAATCTGTATTATATCCAGGGGTTATCTGTATTATATCCAAGGGTGATCTGTATTATATCCAGGGGTAATCTCTATTATATCCAGGGGTGATCTGTATTATATCCAGGGGTGATCTGTATTATATCCAGAGGTGATCTGTATTATATCCAGGGGTAATCTGTATTATATCCAGGGGTGATCTGTATTATATCCTGGGGTAATCTGTATTATATCCTGGGGTAATCTGTATTATATCCTGGGGTGATCTGTATTATATCCAGGGGTGATCTGTATGATATCCAGGGGTAATCTGTATTATATCCTGGGGTGATCTGTATTATATCCAGGGGTGATCTGTATTATATCCAGGGGTAATCTGTATTATATCCACTGGTAATCTGTATTATATCCAGTGGTAATCTGTATTATATTCAGGGGTAATCTGTATTATATCCAGGGGTAATCTGTATTATATCCAGGGGTGATCTGTATTATATCCAGTGGTAATCTGTATTATATCCAGGGGGTAATCTGTATTATATCCAGGGGTAATCTGTATTATATCCAGGGGTAATCTGTATTATATCCAGGGATAATCTGTATTATATCCAGGGGTGATCTGTTTTATATCCAGGGGTTATCTGTATTATATCCAGAGGTAATCTGTATTATATCCAGGGGTAATCTGTATTATATCCAGGGGTGATCTGTATTATATCCAGGGGTGATCTGTATTATATCCAGGGGTGATCTGTATTATATCCAGGGGTGATCTGCATTATATCCAGGGGTAATCTGTATTATATTCAGGGGTAATCTGTATTATATCCAGGGGTAATCTGTATTATATCCAGGGGTAATCTGTATTATATCCAGGGGTGATCTGTATTATATCCAGGGGTGATCTGTATTATATCCAGGGGTGATCTGTATTATATCCAGGGGTAATCTGTATTATATCCAGGGGTAATCTGTATTATATCCAGGGGTAATCTGTATTATATCCAGGGGTAATCTGTATTATATCCAGGGTTAATCTGTATTATATCCAGGGTTAATCTGTATTATATCCAGGGTTAATCTGTATTATATCCAGAGGTAATCTGTATTATATCCAGGGGTGATCTGTATTATATCCAGGGGTAATCTGTATTATATCCAGGGGTAATCTGTATTATATCCAGGGGTAATCTGTATTATATCCTGGGGTGATCTGTATTATATCCAGGGGTAATCTGTATTATATCCAGGGGTAATCTGTATTATATCCAGGGGTAATCTGTATTATATCCAGGGGTAATCTGCATTATATCCTGGGGTAATCTGTATTATATCCAGGGGTGATCTGTATTATATCCAGGGGTGATCTGTATTATATCCAGGGGTAATCTGTATTATATCCTGGGGTGATCTGTATTATATCCAGGGGTAATCTGTATTATATCCAGGGGTAATCTGTATTATATCCAGGGGTAATCTGTATTATATCCAGGGGTGATCTGTATTATATCCAGGGGTGATCTGTATTATATCCTGGGGTGATCTGTATTATATCCAGGGGTGATCTGTATTATATCCTGGGGTGATCTGTATTATATCCAGGGGTGATCTGTATTATATCCAGGGGTAATCTGTATTATATCTAGGGGTAATCTGTATTATATCCAGGGGTAATCTGTATTATATCCAGGGGTGATCTGTATTATATCCAGGGGTGATCTGTATTATATCCAGGGGTAATCTGTATTATATCCAGGGGTGATCTGTATTATATCCAGGGGTGATCTGTATTATATCCAGGGGTGATCTGTATTCTATCCATGGGTAATCTGTATTATATCCTGGGGTGATCTGTATTATATTCAGGGGTAATCTGTATTATATCCAGGGGTGATCTGTATTATATCCAGGGGTAATCTGTATTATATCCTGGGGTGATCTGTATTATATTCAGGGGTAATCTGTATTATATCCTGGGGTGATCTGTATTATATCCAGGGGTAATCTGTATTATATCCTGGGGTGATCTGTATTATATCCAGGGGTAATCTGTATTATATCCAGGGGTAATCTGTATTCTATCCAGGGGTGATCTGTATTATATCCAGGGGTGATCTGTATTATATCCTGGGGTGATCTGTATTATATCCTGGGGTGATCTGTATTATATCCTGGGGTGATCTGTATTATATCCTGGGGTGATCTGTATTATATCCAGGGGTAATCTGTATTAAATCCAGGGGTAATCTGTATTATATCCAAAGGTGATCTGTATTATATCCAGGGGTAATCTGTATTATATCTAGGGGTGATCTGTATTATATCCAGGGGTAATCTGTATTATATCCTGGGGTAATCTGTATTATATCCAGGGGTGATCTGTATTATATCCAGGGGTAATCTGTATTATATCCAGGGGTGATCTGTATTATATCCAGGGGTGATCTGTATTATATCCTGGGGTAATCTGTGTTATATCCAGGGGTGATCTGTATTATATCCAGGGGTAATCTGTATTATATCCAGGGGTAATCTGTATTATATCCTGGGGTGATCTGTATTATATCCTGGGGTAATCTGTATTATATCAGGGGTAATCTGTATTATATCCAGGGGGTGATCTGTATTATATCCAGGGGTGATCTGTATTATATCCAGGGGTAATCTGTATTATATCCAGGGGTGATCTGTATTATATCCAGGGGTGATCTGTATTATATCCAGGGGTAATCTGTATTATATCCAGGGGTGATCTGTATTATATCCTGGGGTGATCTGTATTATATCCTGGGGTGATCTGTATTATATCCAGGGGTGATCTGTATTATATCCTGGGGTGATCTGTATTATATCCTGGGGTAATCTGTATTATATCCTGGGGTGATCTGTATTATATCCAGGGGTGATCTGTATTATATCCAGGGGTAATCTGTATTATATCCTGGGGTGATCTGTATTGTATCCAGGGGTGATCTGTATTATATCCAGGGGTAATCTGTATTATATCCAGGGGTAATCTGTATTATATCCTGGGGTGATCTGTATTGTATCCTGGGGTAATCTGTATTATATCCTGGGGTAATCTGTATTATATCCTGGGGTAATCTGTATTATATCCAGGGGTAATCTGTATTATATCCTGGGGTAATCTGTATTATATCCAGGGGTAATCTGTATTATATCTAGGGGTGATCTGTATTATATCCAGGGGTAATCTGTATTATATCCTGGGGTGATCTGTATTGTATCCAGGGGTAATCTGTATTATATCCAGGGGTAATCTGTATTATATCCTGGGGTGATCTGTATTGTATCCTGGGGTAATCTGTATTATATCCTGGGGTAATCTGTATTATATCCTGGGGTAATCTGTATTATATCCAGGGGTAATCTGTATTATATCCTGGGGTAATCTGTATTATATCCAGGGGTAATCTGTATTATATCTAGGGGTGATCTGTATTATATCCAGGGGTAATCTGTATTATATCCTGGGGTGATCTGTATTGTATCCAGGGGTGATCTGTATTATATCCAGGGGTAATCTGTATTATATCCTGGGGTAATCTGTATTATATCCTGGGGTGATCTGTATTATATATTGGGCCCATAACCTGTTAGACAGAACCTTTTGGGGTAAACAAAGGACAGGCAGACAGTCTGTTGTTTCACTGATCACAGCAACAGGAGCAGGAACTCTTTATTACTTATGAAGCACAGACAAAACATGAACAAACATAACACTGCCATCTAGTGGTCATACAATGTAGTAGGCACACAGCAATGACATAACACCCCCACTCAACAACTACTACACTGATCCCTCAACTTACAATGGCCTCAACATACAATAGTTTCAACATACAATGTTCTTTTCTGGACCATTGTAACTTGAAACCGGACTCAACATACAATGCTACAGACAGTCCAGGTCTGTGAAACATTTCACAACTGGAGGAACTGACCAAGGAGAATGGGCATTTTACTGGTAAAACCCCTGTATTACTAAAGTGCATGCACTGACTGGTGTCTGGTAGCGCCCCCTACATTACAGGGAGGTATTACATGTTCTGTACTCTTTACCTGTATTACTGAAGTGTATGCACTGACTGGTGTCTGGTAGCGCTCCCTACAGTACAGGGAGGTATTACATGTTCTGTACTCTTTACCTGTATTACTGAAGTGTAGGCACTGACTGGTGTCTGGTAGTGCCCCCTACAGTACAGGGAGGTATTACATGTTCTGTACTCTTTACCTGTATTACTGAAGTGCATGCACTGACTGGTGTCTGGTAGCGCCCCCTACAGTACAGGGAGGTATTACATGTTCTGTACTCTTTACCTGTATTACTGATGTGTATGCACTGACTGGTGTCTGGTAGCGCCCCCTACTGTACAGGGAGGTATTACATGTTCTGTACTATTTACCTGTATTACTAAAGTGCATGCACTGACTGGTGTCTGGTAGCGCCCCCTACAGTAAAGGGAGGTATTACATGTTCTGTACTCTTTACCTGTATTACTGAAGTGTATGTACTGACTGGTGTCTGGTAGCGCCCCCCTACAGTACAGGGAGGTATTACATGTTCTGTGCTCTTTACCTGTATTACTGAAGTGTATGCACTGACTGGTGTCTGGTAGCGCTCCCTACAGTACAGGGAGGTATTACACGTTCTGTACTCTTTACCTGTATTACTTAAGTGTATGCACTAACTGGTGTCTGGTAGCACCCCCTACAGTACAGGGAGGTATTACATGTTCTGTGCTCTTTACCTGTATTACTGAAGTGTATGCACTGACTGGTGTCTGGTAGCGCTCCCTACTGTACAGGGAGGTATTACATGTTCTGTACTCTTTACCTGTATTACTGAAGTGCATGCACTGACTGGTGTCTGGTAGCGCCCCCTACAGTACAGGGAGGTATTACATGTTCTGTACTCTTTACCTGTATTACTGAAGTGTATGCACTGACTGGTGTCTGGTAGCGTCCCCTACAGTACAGGGAGATATTACATGTTCTGTACTCTTTACCTGTATTACTGAAGTGTATTCACTGACTGGTGTCTGGTAGTGCCCCCTACAGTACAGGGAGGCATTACATGTTCTGTACTCTTTACCTGTATTACTGAAGTGCATGCACTGACTGGTGTCTGGTAGCGCCCCCTACAGTACAGGGAGGTATTACATGTTCTGTACTCTTTACCTGTATTACTAAAGTGCATGCACTGACTGGTGTCTGGTAGCGCCCCCCACAGTAAAGGGAGGTATTACATGTTCTGTACTCTTTACCTGTATTACTGAAGTGTATGTACTGACTGGTGTCTGGTAGCGCCCTCTACAGTACAGGGAGGTATTACACGTTCTGTACTCTTTACCTGTATTACTGAAGTGTATGCACTAACTGGTGTCTGGTAGCACCCCCTACAGTACAGGGAGGTATTACATGTTCTGTGCTCTTTACCTGTATTACTGAAGTGTATGCACTGACTGGTGTCTGTTAGCGCCCCCTACAGTACAGGGAGGTATTACATGTTCTGTGCTCTTTACCTGTATTACTGAAGTGTATGCACTGACTGGTGTCTGGTAGCGCCCCCTACAGTACAGGGAGATATTACATGTTCTGTACTCTTTACCTGTATTACTGAAGTGTATTCACTGACTGGTGTCTGGTAGTGCCCCCTACAGTACAGGGAGGTATTACATGTTCTGTACTCTTTACCTGTATTACTGAAGTGTATGCACTGACTGGTGTCTGGTAGCGCCCCCTACAGTACAGGGAGATATTACATGTTCTGTACTCTTTACCTGTATTACTGAAGTGTATTCACTGACTGGTGTCTGGTAGTGCCCCCTACAGTACAGGGAGGTATTACATGTTCTGTACTCTTTACCTGTATTACTGAAGTGCATGCTCTGACTGGTGTCTGGTAGCGCCCCCTACAGTACAGGGAGGTATTACATGTTCTGTACTCTTTACCTGTATTACTGAAGTGTATGCACTGACTGGTGTCTGGTAGCGCCCCCTACAGTACAGGGAGATATTACATGTTCTGTACTCTTTACCTGTATTACTGAAGTGTATTCACTGACTGGTGTCTGGTAGTGCCCCCTACAGTACAGGGAGGTATTACATGTTCTGTATTCTTTACCTGTATTACTGAAGTGTATGCACTGATTGGTGTCTGGTAGTGCCCCCTACAGTACAGGGAGGTATTACATGTTCTGTACTCTTTACCTGTATTACTGAAGTGTATTCACTGACTGGTGTCTGGTAGTGCCCCCTACAGTAAAGGGAGGTATTACATGTTCTGTACTCTTTACCTGTATTACTGAAGTGTATGTACTGACTGGTGTCTGGTAGCGCCCTCTACAGTACAGGGAGGTATTACACGTTCTGTACTCTTTACCTGTATTACTGAAGTGTATGCACTAACTGGTGTCTGGTAGCACCCCCTACAGTACAGGGAGGTATTACATGTTCTGTGCTCTTTACCTGTATTACTGAAGTGTATGCACTGACTGGTGTCTGGTAGCGCTCCCTACTGTACAGGGAGGTATTACATGTTCTGTACTCTTTACCTGTATTACTGAAGTGCATGCACTGACTGGTGTCTGGTAGCGCCCCCTACAGTACAGGGAGGTATTACATGTTCTGTACTCTTTACCTGTATTACTGAAGTGTATGCACTGACTGGTGTCTGGTAGCGTCCCCTACAGTACAGGGAGATATTACATGTTCTGTACTCTTTACCTGTATTACTGAAGTGTATGCACTGACTGGTGTCTGGTAGCGCCCCCTACAGTACAGGGAGGTATTACATGTTCTGTATTCTTTACCTGTATTACTGAAGTGTATGCACTAACTGGTGTCTGGTAGCACCCCCTACAGTACAGGGAGGTATTACATGTTCTGTGCTCTTTACCTGTATTACTGAAGTGTATGCACTGACTGGTGTCTGGTAGCGCTCCCTACTGTACAGGGAGGTATTACATGTTCTGTACTCTTTACCTGTATTACTGAAGTGCATGCACTGACTGGTGTCTGGTAGCGCCCCCTACAGTACAGGGAGGTATTACATGTTCTGTACTCTTTACTTGTATTACTGAAGTGTATGCACTGACTGGTGTCTGGTAGCGCCCCCTACAGTAAAGGGAGGTATTACATGTTCTGTACTCTTTACCTGTATTACTGAAGTGTATGTACTGACTGGTGTCTGGTAGCGCCCTCTACAGTACAGGGAAGTATCACACGTTCTGTACTCTTTACCTGTATTACTGAAGTGTATGCACTAACTGGTGTCTGGTAGCACCCCCTACAGTACAGGGAGGTATTACATGTTCTGTGCTCTTTACCTGTATTACTGAAGTGTATGCACTAACTGGTGTCTGGTAGCACCCCCTACAGTACAGGGAGGTATTACATGTTCTGTGCTCTTTACCTGTATTACTGAAGTGTGTGCACTGACTGGTGTCTGGTAGCGCTCCCTACTGTACAGGGAGGTATTACATGTTCTGTACTCTTTACCTGTATTACTGAAGTGTATGTACTGACTGGTGTCTGGTAGCGCCCTCTACAGTACAGGGAGGTATTACACGTTCTGTACTCTTTACCTGTATTACTGAAGTGTATGCACTAACTGGTGTCTGGTAGCACCCCCTACAGTACAGGGAGGTATTACATGTTCTGTGCTCTTTACCTGTATTACTGAAGTGTATGCACTGACTGATGCCTGGTAGCGCCCCCTACAGTACAGGGAGGTATTACATGTTCTGTACTCTTTACCTGTATTACTGAAGTGTATGCACTGACTGGTGTCTGGTAGCCCCTACTACTGTACAGGGAGGTATTACATGTTCTGTACTCTTTACCTGTATTACTGAAGTGCATGCACTGACTGGTGTCTGGTAGCGCCCCCTACAGTACAGGGAGGTATTACATGTTCTGTACTCTTTACCTGTATTACTGAAGTGTATGCACTGACTGGTGTCTGGTAGTGCCCCCTACAGTACAGGGAGGTGTTACATGTTCTGTACTCTTTACCTGTATTACTGAAGTGCATGCACTGACTGGTGTCTGGTAGCGCCCCCTACAGTACAGGGAGGTATTACATGTTCTGTACTCTTTACCTGTATTACTGAAGTGTATGCACTGACTGGTGTCTGGTAGCGCCCCCTACAGTACAGGGAGGTATTACATGTTCTGTACTCTTTACCTGTATTACTAAAGTGCATGCACTGACTGGTGTCTGGTAGCGCCCCCTACAGTAAAGGGAGGTATGACATGTTCTGTGCTCTTTACCTGTATTACTGAAGTGTATGCACTGACTGGAGTCTGGTAGCACCCCCTACAGTACAGGGAGATATTACATGTTCTGTACTCTTTACCTGTATTACTGAAGTGTATGCACTAACTGGTGTCTGGTAGCACCCCCTACAGTACAGGGAGGTATTACATGTTCTGTGCTCTTTACCTGTATTACTGAAGTGTATGCACTGACTGGTGTCTGGTAGCGCTCCCTACTGTACAGGGAGGTATTACATGTTCTGTACTCTTTACCTGTATTACTGAAGTGCATGCACTGACTGGTGTCTGGTAGCGCCCCCTACAGTACAGGGAGGTATTACATGTTCTGTACTCTTTACCTGTATTACTGAAGTGCATGCACTGACTGGTGTCTGGTATCGCCCCCTACAGTACAGGGAGGTATTACATGTTCTGTACTCTTTACCTGTATTACTGAAGTGTATGCACTGACTGGTGTCTGGTAGCGTCCCCTACAGTACAGGGAGGTATTACATGTTCTGTACTCTTTACCTGTATTACTGAAGTGTATGCACTGAATTCCTGTCTGGTAGCTCCCCCTACAGTACAGGGAGGTATTACATGTTCTGTACTCTTTACCTGTATTACTGAAGTGTATGCACTGACTGATGTCTGGTAGCGCCCCCTACAGTACAGGGAGGTATTACATGTTCTGTATTCTTTACCTGTATTACTTAAGTGTATGCACTGATTGGTGTCTGGTAGCGCCCCCTACAGTACAGGGAGGTATTACATGTTCTTTACTCTTTACCTTTATTACTGAAGTGTATGCACTGACTGGTGTCTGGTAGTGCCCCCTACAGTACAGGGAGGTATTACATGTTCTGTACTCTTTACCTGTATTACTGAAGTGTATGCACTGACTGGTGTCTGGTAGCGCCCCCTACAGTACAGGGAGGTATTACATGTTCTGTACTCTTTACCTGTATTACTGAAGTGCATGCACTGATTGGTGTCTGGTAGTGCCCCCTACAGTACAGGGAGGTATTACATGTTCTGTACTCTTAACCTGTATTACTGAAGTGCATGCACTGACTGGCTGTCCGGTAGCGCCCCCTACAGTACAGGGAGGAACTACAAGTTCTGTACTACTCCTTACCTGTGCCAGGGTTAGCTCCTCCTTTGGACACCAGGTGAGGGCGGCTCCATTTGGGACACTGTGTATTGTATAGGACCCTGAAGAAGCTCCTGTCCTCTTCATAAACCATTGTTTCCCAATCAGGGTGCCTCCAGCTGTTGCAAAACTACAACTCCCAGCATGCCCGGACAGCCAACGGCTGTCCGGGCATGCTGGGAGTTGTAGTTTTGCAACAGCTGGAGGCACCCTGGTTGGGAAACACTGACATAGACCGTGATTTACAGCTCCCAGCAGATCTTTCTTACTTTTATATATAAGGATTTGCTTTATCTATATTAGTTATCTACTTATTTTTCTTTAACCTTCACCTTTTCATTTTTGACGACATTTTGGTGGCTTCAGAACCAATTACCAGGTTTCTCAACTAGAGATGAGCGAATTTACAGTAAATTCGACTCGTCACAAACTTCTCGGCTCGGCAGTTGATGACTTTTCCTGCATAAATTAGTTCAGCTTTCCGGTGCTCCGGTGGCTGGAGACTCTTTCCTAGGACTGTATCCATCTTTTCCAGCCACCGGAGCACCGGAAAGCTGAACTAATTTATGCAGGAAAAGTCATCAACTGCCGAGCCGAGAAGTTTGTGACGAGTCGATTCGCTCATCTCTAGTTCTGATGTTGCTTCTCCAAGATCCCTGAGTAATTGCTGTAACCGCACAACTTCTTGTCTGGTATAATCTGCAGATATGTATTCCGCTTCTGTAGAGGACAACGCCGCTGACATCTTGCAGGACCATGATATAGGACTGTCTCCCAATTGTAATAAGTAACCACTTGTGGATTTCGTGCGCGGTGATCACCTGCCCAATCGGAGTCCACATATCCCACCAGGTTTATCAAGCACTCGCTGACGGTTTAAGTCTCTTGTCTGTTTCAGATGATTTCTCATAAGTCTTTTCATCGCATTCCAGTCTCTTTGTCGTGGTTTATCTACCTGCCGGCTGCAATGTCCGGACGTGTAGTGGTTGTAGAGAAGGGCCCCCGCTGCTCCTATATACAGTGGTCCCTCAACATACGATGGTAATTCGTTCCAAACGACCCATCATTTGTCGAATCCATCGTATGTTGAGGGATCCATGCAATGTAAAGTATAGGAAGCTGTACTCACCTGTCCCCACCGCTCCGGACCAGGTCCTCACCACTCCCGATGCTGTCCTAGGGGCTCCCGATGCTGTCCCAGGGGCTCCCGATGCTGTCCCAGGGGCTCCTGATGCTGTCCCAGGGGCTCCCGATGCTGTCCCAGGGGCTCCCGATGCTGTCCCAGGGGCTCCCGATGCTGTCCTAGGGGCTCCCGATGCTGTCCCAGGGGCTCCCGATGCTGTCCTAGGGGCTCCCGATGCTGTCCCAGGGGCTCCCGATGCTGTCCCAGGGGCTCCCGATCATGTCCCAGGGGCTCCCGATCATGTCCCAGGGGCTCCCGATGCTGTCCCAGGGGCTCCTGATGCTGTCCCAGGGGCTCCCGATGCTGTCCCAGGGGCTCCCGATCATGTCCCAGGGGCTCCCGATCATGTCCCAGGGGCTCCCGATGCTGTCCCAGGGGCTCCCGATGCTGTCCCAGGGGCTCCTGATGCTGTCCCAGGGGCTCCCGATGCTGTCCCAGGGGCTCCTGATGCTGTCCCAGGGGCTCCCGATGCTGTCTCAGGGGCTCCCGATGCTCTCCCAGGGGCTCCCGATGCTGTCCCAGGGGCTCCCGATGCTGTCCCAGGGGCTCCTGATGCTGTCCCAGGGGCTCCCGATGCTGTCCCAGGGGCTCCCGATGCTGTGCCAGGGGCTCCCGATGCTGTCCCAGGGGCTCCCGATGCTGTCCCAGGGGCTCCCGATCATGTCCCAGGGGCTCCCGATCATGTCCCAGGGGCTCCCGATGCTGCCCCAGGGGCTCCCGATGCTGTCCCAGGGGCTCCCGATGCTGTCCCAGGGGCTCCCGATGCTGTCCCAGGGGCTCCCGATGCTGTCCCAGGGGCTCCCGATGCTGTCCCAGGGGTTTCCGATGCTGTCCAAGGGGTTTCCGATGCTGTCCCAGGGGCTCCCGATGCTGTCCCAGGGGCTCCCGATGCTATCCCAGGGGCTCCCGATGTTGTCCCAGGGGCTCCCGATGCTGTCCCAGGGGCTCCCGATGCTGTTCCAGGGGCTCCCGATGCTGTCCCAGGAGCTCCCGATGCTGTCCCAGGGGCTCCCGATGCTGTCCCAGGGGCTCCCGATGCTGTCCCAGGGGCTCCCGATGCTGTCCCAGGGGCTCCCGATGCTGTCCCGCTGCTCCGGTGTCTTCGCGATCCTTCGGCGTCTTCTGCATCTTCTGCAGGGTCCGGGCCTCGCTTTCTGCTGACGTTATTACGCTGCTGCGCCGGCGCGACGTGCGTAGTGACATAATAACGACGCCGGAAAGCGAGGCCCGGACCCTGGAGAAGATGCAGAAGACGCCGGAGGATCGCGAAGTGGACCCGGAGCAGCGGGGATAGGTAAGTGAACCTGCCCGGGATGCTTATACTGCTATCCGACAGAAGCTTAAGCATTTTGCGCTGTCTGATAGCAGTTAATGAGATGGTCCCGACATATAAAAGCATTGTATGTTGATTTGATCATATGTCGGGGCCATTGTATGTTGATTTGATCATATGTCGGGGCCATTGTATGTGGATTTGATCATATGTCGGGGCCATTGTATGTGGATTTGATCATATGTCGGGGCCATCACAGGTCGGGGGGTTACTGTATTGTCCATTGGATGTGAGAAGATCATCTTCTAGCTTTGGATAGGCTGTCTCCATAGTTGTGCGGCTCCTTCCGCCTCGGTCATGTTGAATTGCTGAAGAATAGATTTTATCTCTCTGATTCCATCTTTCTTGGATGTCAATTCCCAGATAATATGTCCCTTCACCTAGGTCTTTCGTTTGGCACTGCTTGTTGAGCAATGATCCGGTCATCTACATAAATGATCAGATCCATCCACTCAGCGTCTACTCGTTCAGCATATAGGCGCGGATCAGCTTTGCTTCTTGTAAATCCTTCATTTAGTAGAACTTGATTAATCTTTAGGTTCCAGGCTCGAGCTGATTACGGCCATAAAGAGATTTATTCAACTCGCAGACAAGAGGCTCTTGTCCCAAATATCCTTCTGGCTGTGACGTGTAAATTTCTTCTTCATTATCACCATTAAGAAAAGCTTAATATCGCGATGTCTCCCAATCATTGGACGCATGGCAGCCACTGTCATTAGTGTTCGGAATGGACTTGGTTTAGCAACTGGAGCAAAAGTAGCATCATAGTCCTCCCCGAACCTCTGTGAGTAACCTTTACCATCCGGCCTTTACCGACAGACTTTCCCTTCAGAGTTCCATTTGGTTTGAAAACCCCATTTACATCCTATGGCATAATCAGGATAGAAGGGGGAAAAAACTTTGGATCCTCGGCGTCACCCGTTGCAATAAACTTCAGAAGTCACTGGTTCAGTTAAAATGTTTCTTTATTCACCTATGTCAGACACGTTTCGAAGTTTAGGATACCTCTTTCTCAATGACCAAGGTCATTGAGAAAGAGGTATCCTAAACCTTGAAACGCGCCTGTCATAGGTGAATAAAGAAACATTTTAACTGTACCAGTGACTTCTGAAGTTTATTGCAACGGGTGCATGCCTAATGCAACCAGGCAAGGTGAGTGGTTATTGCATCTACCGCTCACTCTAAATATTTACATCTGGTTCAAACATACTGCCCTATGAGAGCTCTGTCTTTTTTTCATTTTTATACAGTACATCCTATGACACGTTTACCTTGAGGAAGCTCTGAAAGTGTCCATGTCTGGAGATCTTTGATGTCCTTTCTTCATCTTTATTCCGTCCATGTCTGGAGATCTTTGATGTCATTTCTTCATCTTTATTCCGTCCATGTCTGGAGATCTTTGATGTCCTTTCTTCATCTTTATTCCGTCCATGTCTGGAGATCTTTGATGTCATTTCTTCATCTTTATTCCGTCCATGTCTGGAGATCTTTGATGTCCTTTCTTCATCTTTATTCCGTCCATGTCTGGAGATCTTTGAGGTCCTTTCTTCATCTTTATTCCGTCCATGTCTGGAGATCTTTGAGGTCCTTTCTTCATCTTTATTCCGTCCATGTCTGGAGATCTTTGATGTCATTTCTTCATCTTTATTCCGTCCATGTCTGGAGATCTTTGATGTCCTTTCTTCATCTTTATTCCGTCCATGTCTGGAGATCTTTGAGGTCCTTTCTTCATCTTTATTCCGTCCATGTCTGGAGATCTTTGAGGTCCTTTCTTCATCTTTATTCCGTCCATGTCTGGAGATCTTTGATGTCATTTCTTCATCTTTATTCCGTCCATGTCTGGAGATCTTTGATGTCCTTTCTTCATCTTTATTCCGTCCATGTCTGGAGATCTTTGATGTCCTTTCTTCATCTTTATTCCGTCCATGTCTGGAGATCTTTGATGTCCTTTCTTCATCTTTATTCCGTCCATGTCTGGAGATCTTTGAGGTCCTTTCTTCATCTTTATTCCGTCCATGTCTGGAGATCTTAGATGTCATTTCTTCATCTTTATTCCGTCCATGTCTGGAGATCTTTGAGGTCCTTTCTTCATCTTTATTCCGTCCATGTCTGGAGATCTTTGAGGTCCTTTCTTCATCTTTATTCCGTCCATGTCTGGAGATCTTTGAGGTCCTTTCTTCATCTTTATTCCGTCCATGTCTGGAGATCTTTGATGTCATTTCTTCATCTTTATTCCGTCCATGTCTGGAGATCTTTGATGTCATTTCTTCATCTTTATTCCGTCCATGTCTGGAGATCTTTGATGTCCTTTCTTCATCTTTATTTCGTCCATGTCTGGAGATCTTTGATGTCCTTTCTTCATCTTTATTCCGTCCATGTCTGGAGATCTTTGATGTCCTTTCTTCATCTTTATTCCGTCCATGTCTGGAGATCTTTGATGTCATTTCTTCATCTTTATTCCGTCCATGTCTGGAGATCTTTGATGTCCTTTCTTCATCTTTATTCCGTCCATGTCTGGAGATCTTTGATGTCCTTTCTTCATCTTTATTCCGTCCATGTCTGGAGATCTTTGAGGTCCTTTCTTCATCTTTATTCCGTCCATGTCTGGAGATCTTTGAGGTCCTTTCTTCATCTTTATTCCGTCCATGTCTGGAGATCTTTGAGGTCCTTTCTTCATCTTTATTCCGTCCATTTCTGGAGATCTTTGATGTCATTTCTTCATCTTTATTCCGTGTCCATGTCTGGAGATCTTTGATGTCATTTCTTCATCTTTATTCCGTCCATGTCTGGAGATCTTTGATGTCCTTTCTTCATCTTTATTTCGTCCATGTCTGGAGATCTTTGATGTCCTTTCTTCATCTTTATTCCGTCCATGTCTGGAGATCTTTGATGTCCTTTCTTCATCTTTATTCCGTCCATGTCTGGAGATCTTTGATGTCATTTCTTCATCTTTATTCCGTCCATGTCTGGAGATCTTTGATGTCCTTTCTTCATCTTTATTCCGTCCATGTCTGGAGATCTTTGATGTCCTTTCTTCATCTTTATTCCGTCCATGTCTGGAGATCTTTGATGTCCTTTCTTCATCTTTATTCCGTCCATGTCTGGAGATCTTTGATGTCCTTTCTTCATCTTTATTCCGTCCATGTCTGGAGATCTTTGATGTCCTTTCTTCATCTTTATTCCGTCCATGTCTGGAGATCTTTGATGTCCTTTCTTCATCTTTATTCCGTCCATGTCTGGAGATCTTTGATGTCCTTTCTTCATCTTTATTCCGTCCATGTCTGGAGATCTTTGATGTCCTTTCTTCATCTTTATTCCGTCCATGTCTGGAGATCTTTGATGTCCTTTCTTCATCTTTATTCCGTCCATGTCTGGAGATCTTTGATGTCCTTTCTTCATCTTTATTCCGTCCATGTCTGGAGATCTTTGATGTCCTTTCTTCATCTTTATTCCGTCCATGTCTGGAGATCTTTGATGTCCTTTCTTCATCTTTCTTCCGTCCATGTCTGGAGATCTTTGAGGTCCTTTCTTCATCTTTATTCCGTCCATGTCTGGAGATCTTTGAGGTCCTTTCTTCATCTTTATTCCGTCCATGTCTGGAGATCTTTGATGTCATTTCTTCATCTTTATTCCGTCCATGTCTGTAGATCTTTGATGTCCTTTCTTCATCTTTATTCCGTCCATGTCTGGAGATCTTTGATGTCATTTCTTCATCTTTATTCCGTCCATGTCTGGAGATCTTTGATGTCCTTTCTTCATCTTTATTCCGTACTTGTCTCTCATACATTGTTTCGTGCAGTTTCTGCTTCTCTTTCCATGATCCTGGTTCGGTTTGAACATCTCTGCGAGTTATGTAAGATAAACGTTCAGCTGGAAAAACTTTATTCATTCTGGATGATTTACTGGTTTTGATTCTTCTGCAGTAATTTCTATTTCTGTATCACTTTCCTTATTTTCTTCAGTGACTGATGTACCTGCTGAATGATTTCGGCAGGCATCACGGTCCAATCCCCACGCGGCGGGGACCGGAATTCCCCATGACGTACGCCTATGTTAAGGGTCCTTAAGGGGTTAAGAAGATATGATAGTTAAATTAACCCTTACCTACACCCTTATTTAAAAGATGTGTTTTTGTTTCAAGTCCCTTGCAAGTATATGGGACATCCAGTACCTTACTGCACAAGCTCCACTCTGTATCACCTGGTGAATGTGTTAGTCCGGCTTGCAAGCCACACCCCATCTCACAAAGACAGGATGGGATATGGGGTCGGGATATGAGGAAGGGATATGAGGTCGGGATAGGAAGACGGGATAGGAGGACGGGATATGAGTTTGGGATCGGAGGTCAGGATATGCGGTCGGGATAGGAGGTTGGGATATGAGGATGGGATATGAGGTCGGGATAGGAAGACGGGATAGGAGGACGGGATATGAGTTTGGGATAGGAGGTCAGGATATGCGGTCGGGATAGGAGGTTGGGATATGAGGATGGGATATGAGGTCGGGATAGGAGGTTGGGATATGAGGACGGGATATGAGGTTGGGATATGAGGATGGGATAGGAGGTCGGGATATGAGGACGTGATATGAGGTTGAGAAATGAGGACAAAATATGAGGATGGGATAGGAGGTCGTGATATGAGGACAGGATATGAGGTCAAGATAGGAGGACGGGATATGAGGTCGAGATAGGAGGTCGGGTTATGAGGACGGGATATGAGGTCGAGACAGGATGATGGGATAGGAGGACGGGATAGGAGGATGGTATAGGAGGTCGAGATAGGAGGTCGAGATATGAGGATGGGATATGAGGATGGGATATGAGGTCGAGATAGGAGGACGGGAGAGGGGGTCGGGATATGAGGACAGGATATGGGGTCGAGTTATGATGTCAGGATATGATGGGATATGAGGTCGGGAAATGAGGATGGGATATGAGGTTGAGATATGAGGACGGGATATGAGGTCGGGACAGGATAGGAGGATGGGATATGGGGACGGGATAGGAGGTCGGGATATGAGGTCGGGATATGAGGTTGGGATATGAGGTTGAGATAGGAGGATGGTATAGGAGGTCGGCATATGAGGATGGGATATAAGGTCGGCATAGGAGGTCAGGATATGAGGATGGGATATGAGGCCGAGAAATGAGGACGGAATATGAGGATGGGATAGGTGGTCAGGATAGGAGGTCGAGATATGAGGACAGGATAGGAGGTCGGGATGTGAGGACAAGATATGAGGTTGAGTTAGGAGGTTAGGATATGATGACGGGATATGAGGTCAGGATAGGAGGTTGGGATAGGAGGTCGGGATATGATGATGGGATATGAGGTTGGGATATGACAACAATATATGGGGACGGGATATGAAGTCAAAAGCTTCCTCTGTTGATTTTCCTCCACAACAAGGATTAGGAAGGAAAAACCGGACAACGCCGAGTACTCAGCTAGTATATAAAATAAATATTTACACTGTCGTATATCAATTGTTACCTGTGTCACTCTCATATGCATAATCACTGATGTCATTTGGGCCGGTCAGAAAGATTCCAAAGGTCCATACAGAAAAATGGAGATATGCAAGTGGTCTTCAATCAGGAGAGTGATGCGCCAAACCTAAAGATCTAAAAAACGTCGCTTGTATCACAGATGTGTGAAGAAACACCGACTTTTTAACAGTTATCCGCACTCACCGCTAGGCTTCAGTAGGACGACTCTGCCACATTGGCTTCCACGGACATCTCCGGTGTCAGGCGCGCTGCAGGGCGCTCAGGTGACTGCCGGCTGGTTTCGCGCTGATTGTGCTTCTTCCAGCCTGAAGCGCAATCAGCGCGAAACCAGCCGGCAGTAACCTCTGAGCGCCCTGCAGCACGTCTGACACCGGAGACGTCTGTGGAAGCCGATGTAGCAGAGTCGTCCTATTGGAGCCTAGTGGTGGGTGCGGATAACCGCTTTTCTCTGTGAGTTTACTTTATTGTGACTGAAAGTTCTCTGGTTCCCAGCACTGCCTGACTCGCACGCCTAGGACCCCGATCTCCCGCAGTGACCTACGGAAGTGCTATTGCCCTACAGTTCTTGTCACTACAATAGTGCCACTTGATCTCCCACTGTACAAATATATATATATAAATATATATATATATATGTTCCTGTCCTCAAATATCTATATATATGTTCTGTATCAGCCGAAAGACATGGTAACAAATAGAGGGTCCTCAGAGGGGGATCCCCCTTTCCTATGTAACTGATATAAATGAAGACGATCTGGTTCCCAGATAACTATTATTCAAGTTTTTACCATTTTTAACCCCTGACTCGCTGGTTGATTTAGGTCACGTTCATATGGCGTTCAGGTTGGAGCTCATATTCTGTACATTGTATCAATGGTTTGTAAGGGTTACAAGGCTCTGAGTGATGTTAGAGAAGAATGCGCACAGTCCGGCCTTTCCCATCGGGACCTCAGGACGGTCACATGAGACCTGGGTGACTGCAGGAATGTGGCCTTTTAATTCCTCTCCTGAAGATCTCGCGCCACGCGATTCATCCACATGACTCAGGATTCAGTGTGACAGCCATGACCCGACGCCATCACTGACCCATTGTTGGTTTCTTCTGTGTACTATCCGGCGGCCATCATGTTTCCTCTTCCTTTCATTGTAAAGTCCGATTTATGTTCAAAATTTGCAAAAAATTATATTTACCTGACGAATTGTACATGACTAAGACAATGTTCACATTGCTGTTGTGCTTCATCCCGTTCTGCCTCAGTTCAGCTTTTGTTTTTTATGCGCCAAAGACGCTAAAACGGCTCCACCGGTCCCCATGTATCCCATTGACTGCAGACAGAACTCTGTATAGTGGAATCCGACAGCAATGTGAACGAGGCCTTATATAACAAATGGTTTCTCCAAAGTCAGCACAAAATGTTTAAAGGAGTACTCCACCCCCAGACATGTTATCCCCTAGCCAAATGGATAGGGGATAACATGTCTGATCACTGGGGGACCCCCCCCCCCCCCCCCCCCACAATCTCTGGGTCAGCGCTGCAGTGTTACAGTCACAGAAGCCTACTAATGTCTAGTATACAGTGGACACGCCTCCTCCCATAGACATGAATGGAAAGGGCGTGCACCAGTTGACTGGGGTTCCGTGGCAAAGATAGCGGAGGTCCTCATTGGACCCCGTGATCAGACATGTTTTCTCCTATACTTTGGATATTATGTCTAGCGGCGGAGTACCCCTTGTAAGCGAATCTCCAATGACAAAACTGTGCCCCGTAATCATCATTCAACATGACAAACATTAAAAACCGGCATCTAAATGCCTTAGGGAGGCGCTGTTCTCTCCATTATATGTAACTATGCAGCAGGAGATGAAGCTTCCTGCTCCGAACCCCCCCCCCCCCCCCCCCCACGTAGGTTTCGTCTGCAGCACAAGACACAATTGCCATAGAATCACATTACACTGGGTCTCAGAGACGGGTTCTATAGCGATGGAGCGGGAGGCTTTGTTATCTCCTATATACAGGGGACCTGGGAGAATGGCGCCCCATTCAAGCTTTTAGCTGCCAATTTTAAAATTAACGTTATTTTGAAAGATGATTATTGTGCACACGGCTCCACTATAGTCATTTTTCAAAAAAGCATCTGAGGTACTGCTTAATCCCTGGGAAGTAGCAGCTGCAGGGGGACATTATAGGGCAGTATCGAGCAGTGTACACTGTGAAACGTATTAGGACAAGGCCGGTGTCACGATGCCGGCTGGCAGGTAGTGGATCCTCTGTGCCAGAGAGGGATTGGCGTGGACCGTGCTAGTGGATCGGTTCTAAGTCACTACTGGTTTTCACCAGAGCCCGCCGCAAAGCGGGATGGTCTTGCTGCGGCGGTAGTGACCAGGTCGTATCCACTAGCAACGGCTCAACCTTTCTGACTGCTGAAGATAGGCGCGGTACAAGGGAGTAGACAGAAGCAAGGTCGGACGTAGCAGAAGGTCGGGGCAGGCAGCAAGGATCGTAGTCGGGGGCAACGGCAGGAGGTCTGGAACACAGGCTAGGAACACACAAGGAAACGCTTTCACTGGCACAATGGCAACAAGATCCGGCGAGGGAGTGAAGGGGAAGTGAGGTATAAATAGGGAGTGCACAGGTGAACACACTAATAGGAACCACTGCGCCAATCAGCGGCGCAGTGGCCCTTTAAATCGCAGAGACCCGGCGCGCGCGCGCCCTAGGGAGCGGGACCGCGCGCGCCGGGACAGGACAGACGGAGAGCGAGTCAGGTACGGGAGCCGGGATGCGCATCGCGAGCGGGCGCCACCCGCATCGCGAATCGCATCCCGGCTGGAGACGGTATCGCAGCGCACCGGGTCAGTGGAGCTGCCCGGAGCGCTGCGGTAGCGAGAGAGAAGCGAGCGCTCCGGGGAGGAGCGGGGACCCGGAGCGCTCGGCGTAACAGTACCCCCCCCCTTGGGTCTCCCCCTCTTCTTAGAGCCTGAGAACCTGAGGAGCAGACTTTTGTCTAGGATGTTGTCCTCAGGTTCCCAGGATCTCTCTTCAGGTCCACAGCCCTCCCAATCCACCAAAAAGAACCTTTTTCCTCTGACCGTCTTGGAGGCCAGTATCTCTTTCACTGAGAAGACGTCAGAAGAACCGGAGACAGGAGTGGGAGAAACTAACTTGGGAGAGAAACGGTTGATGATGAGTGGTTTAAGAAGAGAGACATGAAAGGCATTAGGAATACAGAGAGAAGGAGGAAGAAGAAGTTTGTAAGAGACAGGATTAATTTGGCACAAGACTTTGAAAGGACCAAGATAGCGTGGACCCAGTTTGTAACTGGGGACACGAAAGCGGACATATTTAGCGGAGAGCCATACCTTGTCTCCGGGAGCAAAAATGGGGGGAGCTCTTCTTTTCTTATCGGCAAACTTTTTCATGCGAGATGAAGCCTGTAAAAGAGAATTTTGGGTCTCTTTCCATATGGTAGAAAGATCACGAGTCACTTCATCTACAGCGGGCAAACCAGAGGGCAAGGGAGTAGGGAGGGGGGGAAGAGGGTGACGGCCGTACACCACGAAAAATGGGGATTTGGAGGAAGATTCAGAGACTCTAAAGTTATACGAGAATTCGGCCCATGGTAGAAGATCTGCCCAATCATCCTGGCGGGAGGAAACAAAATGTCGTAAATAATCACCCAAGACCTGGTTAATTCTTTCTACTTGTCCATTGGATTGAGGATGATATGCAGAAGAAAAGTTTAATTTAATCTTGAGTTGTTTACAGAGAGCCCTCCAGAATTTTGACACGAATTGGACGCCTCTATCCGAGACTATCTGTGTGGGCAACCCGTGAAGACGAAAAATGTGTACAAAAAATTGTTTAGCCAACTGAGGCGCTGAAGGAAGACCAGGAAGAGGGATGAAATGTGCCATCTTGGAGAATCGATCAACGACCACCCAAACAACAGTGTTGCCACGGGATGGGGGTAAGTCTGTAATAAAGTCCATACCAATCAGAGACCAAGGCTGTTCGGGGACAGGCAGAGGATGAAGAAAACCAGCGGGCTTCTGGCGAGGAGTCTTATCCCGGGCACAGACAGTGCAGGCTCGCACAAAGTCCACGACATCCGTCTCCAGAGTCGGCCACCAATAGAAGCGAGAGATGAGTTGCACAGATTTCTTAATGCCTGCATGACCTGCGAGATGGGAGGAGTGACCCCATTTGAGGATTCCGAGGCGTTGGCGTGGAGAGACGAAGGTCTTTCCTGGAGGAGTTTGCCTGATGGAGGCTGGAGAAGTGGAAATCAGGCAGTCAGGAGGAATGATGTGTTGCGGAGAGAGTTCAACTTCCGAGGCATCCGAGGAACGAGAGAGAGCATCGGCCCTAATGTTCTTATCGGCAGGCCGAAAGTGAATTTCAAAATTAAATCGGGCAAAGAACAGAGACCACCTGGCCTGGCGAGGATTCAGCCGTTGGGCAGACTGGAGATAGGAGAGGTTCTTGTGATCGATGTAAATAATAACTGGAAATCTTGATCCCTCCAGCAGATGCCTCCATTCCTCAAGTGCTAATTTAATGGCTAAAAGCTCTCGATCCCCGATGGAGTAGTTCCTCTCCGCCGGAGAGAAGGTCCTAGAAAAAAAACCACAAGTAACAGCATGCCCGGAAGAATTTTTTTGTAGAAGGACCGCTCCAGCTCCTACAGAGGAGGCATCAACCTCCAATAGGAAGGGTTTAGATGGGTCAGGTCTGGAGAGCACGGGAGCCGAAGAAAAGGCAGACTTGAGCCGTTTAAAGGCGTCTTCCGCTTGAGGAGGCCAAGACTTGGGATTGGCATTTTTTTTGGTTAAAGCCACGATAGGGGCCACAACGGTAGAAAAATGTGGAATAAATTGCCTGTAATAATTGGCGAACCCCAAAAAACGTTGGATAGCACGGAGTCCGGAGGGGCGTGGCCAATCTAAGACGGCAGAGAGTTTGTCTGGATCCATTTGTAGTCCCTGGCCAGAGACCAAGTATCCTAGGAAAGGAAGAGATTGGCATTCAAACAGACATTTCTCTATCTTGGCATAAAGTTGATTGTCACGAAGTCTCTGAAGAACCCTACGGACATGCTGGCGGTGTTCTTCTAGATTGGCAGAAAAAATCAGGATATCGTCCAGATATACAACAACACAGGAGTATAAGAGATCACGAAAAATTTCATTAACAAAGTCTTGGAAGACGGCAGGGGCGTTGCACAGGCCAAAGGGCATGACCAGATACTCAAAGTGTCCATCTCTAGTGTTAAATGCCGTTTTCCATTCATCCCCCTCTCTGATGCGGATGAGATTATAAGCACCTCTTAAGTCCAGTTTGGTAAAGATGTGGGCACCTTGGAGGCGATCAAAGAGTTCAGAGATGAGGGGTAGGGGGTAGCGGTTCTTTACCGTGATTTTATTAAGACCGCGGTAGTCAATGCAAGGACGTAGAGAGCCATCTTTTTTGGACACAAAGAAAAATCCGGCTCCGGCAGGAGAGGAGGATTTACGGATAAAGCCCTTTTTTAAATTTTCCTGGATGTACTCAGACATAGCAAGAGTCTCTGGGGCGGACAGAGGATAAATTCTGCCCCGGGGTGGAGTAGTGCCCGGGAGGAGGTCAATAGGACAATCATAAGGCCTGTGAGGAGGTAGAGTCTCAGCTTGTTTTTTGCAAAAAACATCCGCAAAGTCCATATAGGCCTTAGGGAGACCGGTTACAGGGGGAACCACAGAGTCACGGCAAGGGGTACTGGGAACCGGTTTTAGGCAGTCCTTGAAACAAGAGGGCCCCCAACTCTTGATCTCCCCAGTGGACCAATCCAGGGTTGGGGAATGGAGTTGAAGCCAGGGTAGTCCAAGGAGAATTTCGGAAGTGCAATTGGGGAGGACCAAAAATTCAATCTTCTCGTGATGAGGTCCGATGCACATTAGAAGGGGCTCCGTGCGGAAACGTATGGTACAGTCCAATCTTTCATTGTTTACACAATTGATGTAGAGGGGTCAGGCGAGACTGGTCACCGGGATGTTGAACCTGTTGACGAGAGAGGCCAAAATAAAATTTCCTGCAGATCCGGAATCCAAGAAGGCCATAGTAGAGACGGAGAAGGCAGAGGCAGATATCCGCACAGGCACAGTAAGACGTGGAGAAGCAGAGTAGACATCAAGGACTGTCTCACCTTTGTGCGGAGTCAGCGTACGTCTTTCCAGGCGGGGAGGACGGATAGGACAATCCTTCAGGAAGTGTTCGGTACTGGCACAGTACAGGCAGAGGTTCTCCATGCGGCGTCGTGTCCTCTCTTGAGGTGTCAGGCGAGACCGGTCGACCTGCATAGCCTCCACGGCGGGAGGCACAGGAACGGATTGCAGGGGACCAGAGGAGAGAGGAGCCGGGGAGAAAAAACGCCTTGTGCGAACAAAGTCCATATCCTGGCGGAGCTCCTGACGCCTTTCGGAAAAACGCATGTCAATGCGAGTGGCTAGATGAATGAGTTCATGTAGGTTAGCAGGGATTTCTCGTGCGGCCAGAACATCTTTAATGTTGCTGGATAGGCCTTTTTTAAAGGTCGCGCAGAGGGCCTCATTATTCCAGGATAATTCTGAAGCAAGAGTACGGAATTGTACGGCGTACTCGCCAACGGAAGAATTACCCTGGACCAGGTTCAACAGGGCAGTCTCAGCAGAAGAGGCTCGGGCAGGTTCCTCAAAGACACTTCGAATTTCCGAGAAGAAGGAGTGTATAGAGGCAGTGACGGGGTCATTGCGGTCCCAGAGCGGTGTGGCCCATGACAGAGCTTTTCCAGACAGAAGGCTGACTACGAAAGCCACCTTAGACCTTTCAGTAGGAAACTGGTCCGACATCATCTCCAAGTGCAGGGAACATTGGGAAAGAAAGCCACGGCAGAATTTAGAGTCCCCATCAAATTTATCCGGCAAGGATAGTCGTAGACCAGAAGCGGCCACTCGCTGCGGAGGAGGTGCAGGAGCTGGCGGAGGAGATGATTGCTGAAGCTGTGGTAGTAGCTGCTGTAGCATCACGGTCAGTTGAGACAGCTGTTGGCCTTGTTGCGCTATCTGTTGTGACTGCTGGGCGACCACCGTGGTGAGGTCGGCGACAACTGGCAGAGGAACTTCAGCGGGATCCATGGCCGGATCTACTGTCACGATGCCGGCTGGCAGGTAGTGGATCCTCTGTGCCAGAGAGGGATTGGCGTGGACCGTGCTAGTGGATCGGTTCTAAGTCACTACTGGTTTTCACCAGAGCCCGCCGCAAAGCGGGATGGTCTTGCTGCGGCGATAGTGACCAGGTCGTATCCACTAGCAACGGCTCAACCTCTCTGACTGCTGAAGATAGGCGCGGTACAAGGGAGTAGACAGAAGCAAGGTCGGACGTAGCAGAAGGTCGGGGCAGGCAGCAAGGATCGTAGTCGGGGGCAACGGCAGGAGGTCTGGAACACAGGCTAGGAACACACAAGGAAACGCTTTCACTGGCACAATGGCAACAAGATCCGGCGAGGGAGTGAAGGGGAAGTGAGGTATAAATAGGGAGTGCACAGGTGAACACACTAATAGGAACCACTGCGCCAATCAGCGGCGCAGTGGCCCTTTAAATCGCAGAGACCCGGCGCGCGCGCCCTAGGGAGCGGGACCGCGCGCGCCGGGACAGGACAGACGGAGAGCGAGTCAGGTACGGGAGCCGGGATGCGCATCGCGAGCGGGCGCCACCCGCATCGCGAATCGCATCCCGGCTGGAGACGGTATCGCAGCGCACCGGGTCAGTGGAGCTGCCCGGAGCGCTGCGGTAGCGAGAGAGAAGCGAGCACTCCGGGGAGGAGCGGGGACCCGGAGCGCTCGGCGTAACAGCCGGTGAGGCATAACTCAGGGGCAGGCGTAGAGATTTTTATGTGCATTACATGTGTGGTACCCACATGGCAGATAGGTAGAGTCGTCCAAGATGACAGCGTACACTGAACAGCTTTTTGTACCATGGCAGTCTCACAGCACTAACTCTTACTGGAAGCCACTTAGTGTGTGCAGTAGGGCCCTTGATCAGCTGGTTCTCCACTTCTGACTAGTAGATTCTCCTTCTTGGAGCTGAACACAGGACACTTGAAGACAGATGGCTTTACAACATGGACTGACGACAATCTTGGGTGCAAACTGGGACCCCACAAGATGATCATTGCAATCCTGACCCAGATCTGTCTCAGCTGAGAAGATTCCAGAGAGCCCACGTATTGCACAGCATGGGAGAGGAGGGGGCACATGACAGGGGGGGTATGAGAAGCAGTAAAGGGGTCAGGGAGAGGTCAGGTCAGAGAGCGGGAAAAGAAGGGGAGGAGTGAGAGGGGTTAAATAGGAGGGAACAGGAAGGTCATTCTGCCAGGGATAGCGGAGTTGTGAGGTACTCACTGTGCAGATGGCGTCCCAGCTTGAAGAGGTTCTGCGGCGGGTGCGGTCCGAGGCGCTGCAGCGGGGCCACAAGTGGGTCGAGCAGCAGCTGTGGGGTTCATCCTCATCGGCGGCGGCGGCTGGCTCGGGGGCCGCGCGTGTAAGCACCAGGCGCTCCCGTGCGCCTGAACGCCTGAGCCCGGAGCCGATCCCACGTGCGCGCCTCCGCCGGGTGTCCCCTGCTGACCCTCCTCCTGTTTCCGCTGTGCAGTCTGTGGCGTCGGGCAGCAGCGGGGGTGCGGGGCGGCCCTCCCGGCGGGGGCCGGAGCACCCGTCCACGAAGGGGGAGTTCGCCTGCGCCTCTCTCCCGGCCGTCGCAGCGCAGGTCCTCAGGTACTGACGGCCGGGGGCGGGGGGCTGGGCCTTCAGCGCAGGCAGTGAGTGAGGCCCCCGGGAGAGTTGAGGCGTCCATGCAGGATGCCTGCAGGGACAGCGCAGTGTCGGGGGGGTCTGGAAGAGGAGCTGCGGCCTCAGGAGGGGCCGGTCCGGCGAGGAGAAGAGCCGGTGCTGGCGACCGGAGGACGTTCGGGTCGGGACGGGCCGGTGAATACAGGAGGCCGGTGGAGGAGAGTGGAGGTGCTGGAGTGGAGTGCACTGAGGCCTCGGGGTCCAGGGGTAAGAGGCCGGCTGCTGCTTCCCATGCTGACCTGGTTCGTGGCGGATTGGTGGACAGTCCTGTTCACTGCTCGTCTGAGGAGGAGGGCGAAATCCTGGAGGTCCAGAGGTCACCGGTTGGTTTGTCCAGCGCCGGGGGCGGGCTTGCCTTAGCCCCTGAGGCACGTGCTGCTGCTGTCCGTGGAGTTGCGACCGCTGCCAGTCGGGCGGAGGGTGTTGTTGCAGGGGCGTGGAGGGCCTGTAGTGGGGTCTCCGGTGGCGGTGTGGGGAGGGCCTGGTCAGGTAGTGGGCGCTGGCTGTGGTGTTGGGGGTGCGTCAGGTGGGGAGCAGGTGGGTTCCGGTGTGGCTCCTGAGCAAGGGGGTGGGTCCCGGGTGTCGGGTCAGGGTAGTGTGGTTGGGGCGGCGGTGGCTGCTCCGGTGGCGTCTCCTGCTCCGGTGGCGGGTGCCGCGGAGGTGGGATCCGATAAGGCGGTTGATAGCGTGCGTTTGGCGGATTCAGCTAAGGGGGAGGTATACGTTTGTTTTGAGGGTCCGCTGGGGGCGCACTTGAAGGTTGAGGTGGGGCAGCGTATTTGGAAGGGGGAGTACGTGGAGATATTTTCCCTGCTCCCTTTAGAAAAGTTTAACCTGGATAGGGTTAAGCCGGAAGAAGGAAGAGGAGGAGAGGAGGCGGTATCGGCTGATACCCCATACTTTTTCAAACTGGCTTCAGGCGTTCGCCATTTTGGCGAGCGTTGTGGTGGAAAGGGCGCCGGAGAATTGCTCGGCCCTATTTTGTTACCTAGATTCTATAGGTGAGGCATATAGGGTGTACGGCAGAAATGCGTGGCTCCGTTATGATGAGCAATTCCGCCAGAGGAAGGCTGTGCGTCCGGCTTTGCGCTGGGACCATAAGGACATCAGCCTGTGGATGCGCCTTATGTCCGGTCCGCGGACCGGGACTGGGCAGCAGTCCTTTCAGGAAGGGGCCGGCAGTTCGGGCTCCGGCTCTGGACGGTCGGCCGGGGGAAGGAAGGGATGTTGCTGGCAGTATAATGAGGGACAGTGCCGTTTTAGAGCTGACTGCAAGTTCAAACATGAATGCTCCGGCTGCGGAGGCGCGCACAGCTTGTCGTGCTGCTTCAAGCGGGGTAAGGGAAAATGGTTTGGCGAGGCTGACTCGAAGAGGGGCGACGCCGGTGAGGGTGGCAGAGATGCTCCCGTTTCTCGCGCGCTACCCAAATAGGCGCGCGGCGGAGGTGCTTAGGGCGGGATTTGACTACGGTTTTAAGATCCCGTGTGTGTCGGGGGGTCGGGTGGGGGGGTGCGCAATTTGTTCACTGCACTGGTGCACCCCGAGGTGGTGTTGGAGAAATTGTTGAAGGAGGTGCAGTTGGACCGTATGACGGGTCCTTTTGAGTCATTGCCGTTGTCCAATTTGTGTTTCTCTCTGTGTGGTCTGGTGCCCAAGAAGGAGCGGAATAAGTTCCGCCTCATCCACCACCTATCTCACCCGGAGGGGTCATCGGTCAATGATGGCATTGATCCGGAGATTTGTGCTGTGTCTTACTCCTCATTTGATGAGGCGTTGGCGTGGGTTCGCAGGTATGGGCGGGGGACATTGTTGGCAAAAACGGATATTGAAGCTGCTTTCCGCCTGCTCCCGGTGCATCCGGATAGTTTTCATTTGTTGGGTTGCTGTTGGGGCGGTCAGTTTTTTGTTGACATGTGCCTTCCGATGGGTTGCTCTATTTCCCTTGCCTACTTTGAGTGTTTCGGCACGTTCTTGGAGTGGGTTGTGAGGTCTGAGGCGCAGGTGAGGTTGGTCCTTCACTATCTCGATGATTTCTTGTTTTTGGGGCCGGGCGGGTCGGCTTTGTGTGGGATCTTATTGCAGACGATGGAATGGGTGGGTGGCCGAGCGTTTTGGGGTCCCGCTGGTGCCCGAGAAGACGGAAGGCCCGGCTACTGTAATTAAGTTTTTGGGGATAGAGATTGACTCGGTGGCGATGGAGTGCAGGTTGCCGCCGGATAAGTTGAGTGAGTTGCGGGGGGCAGTGGCGGAAGCGGTCCGGGGTAGGAAGATGCAATTGAGGGATTTGCAGTCCTTGGTGGGTCGATTGAATTTTGCCTGGAGGATTATGCCCATGGGGCGAGTTTTCTGCAGGAGGTTGGCTGCGGCCACTGGGAGTGCCCGGCGGCCGCACCATTATGTTCGGTTGTCAGCGGACATGCGGGCTGATTTGTTGCTGTGGGCGGGTTTTTTGGAACGGTATAACGGGAGGTTGTTGATTATGGGGGAGCTGGTGTCCAGCACTGCGCTGGAGTTGTATATGGATGCGTCTGGCAGTTGTGGGTTTGGGGCGTTTCTCCAGGGTCAGTGGTTTGTTGGGGCTTGGCCGCCTGCATGGCGGGAGGCGGGTCTGGTTCGTAACTTGGTGCTGCTAGAATTGTTCCCGATTGTTGTAGCGGTAGAAATTTGGAGGGAGTTGCTTAGGAACCGTAGGATTTGTTTTTGGTGTTACAATTTGGGGGTGGTTCAAGTGGTGAATGCCCAGACGGCGTCGTCGCTGCTGGTGGTGCGCTTGTTGCGTCGGCTGGTGTTGAAGGGGCTTGAATTGAACTCTCATTTTGTTGCGCGTCATGTGCCGGGGGTGCAGAATGCTATAGCTGACTCTCTTTCTCGCTTTCAGTGGGAGCGGTTTCGGGAGCTGGCCCCAGCGGCGGAGGAGCATGGCCTGCAGTGCCCGGATTGGCTGTGGAAGGTGGTCTGAGGGAGGCTTTCGCTTTGGTCCGGCGGTCCGTGAGTGAGGCGACTTGGTCCGGTTACAATAGGTGGTGGCGGGAATGGGAGTCGTTAGTAGCGGAGGTCGGTGGTGTGAGTGGTGCTGGTGATTGGGAGGTGTTTGTGTTATTTTATGTTGGTTGGTGTTTTGGGGAGCGGGTGTCTTCGTCTGGTCTGAGCCGCCGCTTGTCGGCTCTGGCCTTTTGGTTTAAGGTTAGGGGGTTGATGGATGTTACCAAATCTTTTCTGGTCAGGCAGGCTGCGAAGGGCTTTTGGAGGGGTGCTGCGGTGCGTGATACTCGTAGGCCGGTCTCATTTTCGTTGTTGGAATTGATGGGGGCTTTGCTGGGGGAGGTGTGTGTGTTGGCGTATGAGGTTGCGTTGTTTAAATTGGCTTTTTCGTTGGCGTTTTTTGGTGCGTTCCGAGTGTCGGAATTGGTGTCTCCTAGCAAGAAGGTGTCGGGGGGTTTGCAGTGGACGGAGGTTGGTTTGGTGGACTCGGTGTTGGAATGCTTTGTTCGCAGGTCCAAGGGGTTTTTTGGTTCGTTTGGCGGAACATGGGGAGTCTGAGATGTGCCCTGTGAGGTGATTTCGGGCTTTCTCGGTAGTTCGCCCTGGGGTTGGGGGCCCGTTGTTGTTGCATGAGGCGAGTGAGTTTTTGTCTCGGTATTAGTTCATTCAGGTGTTCAGGTGTTGTGTGGCTCTGGCGGGACGGGATGCGGGGGAGTATAGCTCCCATTCATTCCGGATTGGGGCGGCCACTGAGGCAGCTCGGTGGAGTCTTGGGTCGGATGTGATCAAGCGTATTGGTAGGTGGGAGCCGGGTTGGTTTCAAGTGTACGTGAGGCCTCATTTGTTGTGATATGTGTTTGTTGGATGTTGGTTCCTGGTCTGTTGTTATAGTTTATGTTCGGTTTGTGTCTTGCAGATGCTGGCCCGTGTTTGATTTGGATTGTGGGGCACTCGTACGTCCGGAGGGGTGGTGGGGAGCTGCGGTATGGTCGGATGGTCGGCAGCTGGGTTTCCCCAGGGCCATTGCTCAGGTGCGTTGGTTGGGGCGGGGAGGGCTGCTATGGTCGGAGCTCCTCCCTTTTGTGCATTCCTTTGTGGAGATGGATTGCCCTCCAAATGTGCCTGTTGTGCATGCGGGGGGGGGGGGGGGGGGGAACGACCTGGCTATGAGAACGTCTCGGTCTTTGATTCGGGATGTGAAGTTGGACTTGTTTCGGCTGTGGGACCTTTTTCCGGGAGTCGTTATCGTCTGGTCCGACATTGTGGCCAGGTTGAGATGGCGTCAGGCACGTTCGGTGCGTTGTGTCAATCGGGCTAGGGCCAGAGGGAATAAAGCGGTGGGGAAGTTTGTGGCGGCTAACGGGGGGCTGGTGGTCAGGCATGTGGAGCTGGAGGTGCCTTCCGCTGAGTTGATGGATAGGGATGGGATCCACTTGAACGAAACTGGTTCAGATATGTGGGCATTGGACATCAGGGTGGTGGTGGAGAGAGCGGTGAGCTTGTGGAGGGACGGCCGGGCGTAAGGTGTCACACCCGGCCGCTGTGGCGGAATGTTAAAGGGGGGACTTGGAGGCATTGCTGGAAAAATGGTGCAGTGGCCCGGTTATACAGGCCCTGGTGGAGCTGGGATGGAACCCAGCTGGTTGTGGCAGGATACTCTCCGAAGGTGGGGCCCTTTGGATCAGGGGGTGAGGCGACCTAGGGCTCAGTAGGAGAGTAATAAAAATTGGGTTGCCTTCAGGTCCCCCTTCCTTATTGTATTTGAAGTATATCAGGGGTTAAAATATTGGTTGCACTTTATATTTGTTATTGGGGGTTATTGGTGTTACCCCCCGTTTGATGTATATGTTATATTTATGAATATTTATATTTTTTTAAGGTTTAATAAAATGGGGTCCGCTGTGGCTGTTTTCTACCACAAAGCAAGTGTCTGTGTCTTGTGTTCAGGTAAAGGGGTGGTAGTAGGTCAGCGGATCTATACGATCCCCTAGTCAAGTAACTGGAACAATATTTGGCTCTCTGGTGCAGACGCGTCTTGTTATTATCCTTGCAGCCATTAGCTGGTAAAGGTTTTTGACTAGGCCTAAACTTTACTGACAGCAGGATATACTCTGACTAGACTGGAGAAGGATATACTCTGACTAGACTGGAGCAGGATATACTCTGACTAGACTGGAGAAGGATATACTCTGACTAGACTGGAGAAGGATATACTCTGACTAGACTGGAGCAGGATATACTCTGACTAGACTGGAGAAGGATATACTCTGACTAGACTGGAGCAGGATATACTCTGACTAGACTGGAGAAGGATATACTCTGACTAGACTGGAGCAGGATATACTCTGACTAGACTGGAGCAGGATATACTCTGACTAGACTGGAGCAGGATATACTTTGACTAGACTAGAGCAGGATATACTCTGACTAGACTGGAGCAGGATATACACTGACTAGACTGGAGAAGGATATACTCTGACTAGACTGGAGCAGGATATACTCTGACTAGACTGGAGCAGGATATACTCTGACTAGACTGGAGAAGGATATACTCTGACTAGACTGGAGAAGGATATACTCTGACTAGACTTGAGAAGGATATACTCTGACTAGACTGGAGAAGGATATACTCTGACTAGACTGGAGCAGGATATACTCTGACTAGACAGGAGCGGGATATACTCTGACTAGACTGGAGCAGGATATATTCTGACTAGACTGGAGCAGGATATACTCTGACTAGACTGGAGCAGGATATACTCTGACTAGACTGGAGCAGGATATACTCTGACTAGACTGGAGCAGGATATACTCTGACTAGACTGGAGCAGGATATACTCTGACTAGACTGGAGCAGGATATACTCTGACTAGACTGGAGCAGGATATACTCTGACTAGACTGGAGCAGAATATACTCTGACTAGACTGGAGCGGGATATACTCTGACTAGACTGGAGCAGGATATACTCTGACTAGACTGGAGAAGGATATACTCTGACTAGACTGGAGCAGGATATACTCTGACTAGTCTGGAGCGGGATATACTGTGACTAGAAGGGTCCACCCCTTGTTGCCGGGGGGGTCAGACAGAGAGGAGAGCTCAATCACTTTCGGTCCCAGGCTCTGCTTATGACGTCCTTCCAGCCGGTGGTCATTTTGGTGGAGACCTGTATAAGAAGCGACGCGGAGCCTGACCTCTTCAGTTCAACGGAAGTGCTGGCTGAGAGCTAGAAGATGGTAGAGGTGGAATCAAGATTGAACCGGAAGATGGCAGCGGTGGAACCAAGATGGAACCGGAAGACCGACAGATTGCCGCAGCCGCTGCACATGTGTTCCAGGAGTTAGCGGATCGCCTGCACAAGCTCTCCATTGGGGCCGAAGACGTCCACCTGAAAGTACCGCTGCCAGAAGATGATGAAGAGTGGGCCGCAACTCCGGCGGAAGGTACACTGAGGTCATAACGAGAGTCATCGCCAGTGAGGCTGTCACCCCAACACCGGACCTGGGGATCCTGGGAGGAGATTGACACAGAGGAGTCAGAAGTGAGTACCCCGGCCGAGGCTGAGTTCTCTACCCCTCCATCTACCCCCAGTCCAGAGCCAGCGCCCCAGGTCCAGCAGCCCCCAGCACATCTCTGGTCGCCACCTTTACCTAGGTGGCTATTTGGCCATGAGCCGGACCTAATCAAGTACATGAGGGAGCATCTTATTCCGCTGCCAGGGAAGTCCCTTCCCTCAGTTCCTCCGGCCCAGTCCGAAAGGGGCAAAAGAGACGCAGAGGTTCCCGTTATCATGGAGGAACTGAGGATTCAGCAAATGGAGAGATACGGGCCACAGCGGCTGTCGTTTGAATTTCAACAAGAGCAGCAGCAAGATACAAAAACTTAGAGGCCCTGTACATAAGACAAAGTACCCCCAGAAGGGTGAGCCACCCCTGGAGCGCCGTCGAGCAGCAGTAGTCAAGTTTGACAAAGTGAGGGGGTTTGGCACCCTTATGGACTGTCACCACAGGGACATCCTCCTAGTGAACAGGAGGGCAGTGCAGAGGGACTATCTCCCCCCAGTGATGCATTCTCTGAAGAGCAGGGAGATTGTAGAATACACCCCTGTACAGAGTCTGCGAGTGCAATGGGCAGCAGCGGTCACCAGGCGTAAGAATCCCACAAAAATCCCCTTCGCCTACTTCCCCTCTGAAGATTGGGACTCAGATCCCTTTGGTCTCCTGCCACCAAGCGCCAAGGGAGCAGTTGTTCAGAAGGAGTATCCGGATCCACCTGCTATGGACCCCAAGTATCTTAAAGGCCCGGCACATGCAAGTCATCTGAAAGAGATGGCGTACTCAAATCTTCTTCAAGGGGCGTCTACAGATGTACCCAGGCCTATTGTCGAGGAGGTTTGGCCTAACTGGTGGGTACCAACAGTTCATCCCCCAGTGGCAGAAGCTGCTGCTGTACAAGTGGTGGTCACTGTGAGTCTGACCATCACTGAATCCCGTTTGTCCCATGTCTCATGGAACATACGTCACCCCATGGAGGGGGCCCAGTCTCGTGGTCCTAGGTATATGTCACAGCCTAGAAAGCAGTTTGACCGACGAGGTTGGAGTGGAAGAGTACCTATGTGAAAATGTTCTATTTGTGTCCTCGTGTACAGTAACTTCACCAGACTTGGTCGTATGACTGACTGCTGTGTACAAGCACAATTATCGTTGTTCCAGGATTCTACAGCAACGCTTAAGCACAGTGCCTGACGGACTAGTCAAGAAAGTTTTTGCAGTAACCAATCTGGTAAGTGTTGTGCCCGGCTACGGCCGAGATTCTCAGGAACCAGAACTCTATAGTGTATCTGGACTACTGAGCGATACATGGACATCTGTGTAAATATGCCATAGGAATATATTCTGCTCACCGTTATGCACAAGGGAAATGTTTGCGTTCCTGCACTATAATTGTTGTAGTATGATAAAAATGTATATAATTTGTTGTACACCAAAAAGTCATAGTGTACCGTATTCTCTGATGTCTGGTAGTTGTAAAGTAGGGATTGTCCTAAACTAATCAGGAGAAGCAACATTTCACCCAATCACCAGCATCATGGACATTCAACAGTAAAGTCGTGTACTACCCAGTCATAAGTACACATAAAGTCATGTACACAAGTTCAGTGTACAGTAGGACTGTAACACTCACCACAACACAGTCCGTACAAGAGTCCTATGTCTTAAATGTCTAATGTAATTTTTGTGTCCACATGCCCAGGATACTTTGCTAACAAAGGTAACAAAATGTCAAATGTTACCTAAAAAAAAATGCCTAGCCTAAGAAAATGTCTAGCATAAAAATAACTAGTGCTCTGGGGAGAAGTGTGTAATGCCAAGGGACCCCAGTAGCCAAGGCATTGGGCAAAAAGCCTCCGGCAACTCAATTCGCCAGTGTTATGTCTAGTAATGTATAAAGTGTTGTTATGTACATTGGATACAATGCTCCAGGACTGCATGTGGCCCCACGGCAGATTCGCTCCTCAAAGCTTTCCAGGACAGATGTAGAGGGTGACTTTAGTTAAGTAGGGGGGTTTGTGATTTCCCAGTATGGGATATGCATCCCACAGTCCAATCAGCTTGAGTTCCTGCACGTCCCAAGGGCTAATCTGCATTGTACTCCTATAATCTGTATAACTGTATATTATGTGTAAAGGACCTTTGATATGGTCACATGGTTATTGATCACATGATAATGGTTGTCACATGTTAAAGTCACATGTTTTGTTACCCAGAGAGCACCAGGTGACCAGATGACCCACAGCTAGCCTCAGGGCTCCTTGCTATGCCCCTTTATAAGATGGGGAGGTACTACAATCTCTCTCTTCTCTGCTGAGGTCAAGTCCAGTCCAGACGTCTCAGGGTCAGTGTCCAGCACATCTGGAGGCCTCAACCTAAATTACAGCCACAAGTCAGTAAGTCAAGTCATCTCTGATGAAATGAATGGATGCAGCTGTGCTGGGATGAAACAAATGGTGCTGTAGGACCAGTGATGGTCAGTGTACATGATAAAGGCTAAAAGAAACCCAGGGCCGCTGCTGATCAGTGAAATAAGATGGCCGCAGCGTACGACACAATCTCTCTGCTGTTTACATTACACACACACAGTCCTTACATAAGTCCTGACCCTTTAGGAAAATCTTCGGGTGCATTCACACCACGTTTTCAGCCTACGGCTGACAGATCCGACTGGTGGAGGGGAAAACCGTGCGCTCCCGTACGCCAGCCGGGCCGGCGCTGATATCCATTTTCTGAGCGGACCTAAAATTGTAATATACTATGGTTTTAGGTCCGGCCAGAAAACCGGATACGGGTCGAAAATGAGCCGACCAGAATCAAACAGTGACTCCGATCGGCTCATTAAAGTCAATGGATTTCAGCGATGGTCCGGCTGGGGTACAGGAGCGCACAGTTTTCCCCTCCCCCAGCCGGATCCGGCAGCTGTAGGCTGAAAACGTGGGGTGAATGCAGCCTTCCTTCTAATAAAATATTAATAGCTTTATCCTAAGGAGAGGCCATTGGGTTAAAATCACCAAAAAACACAGATTGGTCCCTATAAAGTTCTAAGAATTGAACCAACACTTTTTTCCAACCTGTGAACATAGACAAGATTTTATTTTAGTTTGGTTATTACACTGTTAATGGGCGGAGCTCAGGTAGGTTACTGCGCTGACACACGGGGTCACTTGTGGTTCGGGGTAATGGGTCACTTGTGTTTTGGGGTGATCAGTCACTTGTGTTTCGGGATAAGTCACTTGTGTTTCGGGGTGATCGGTCACTTGTGTTTTGGGGTGATCGGTCACTTGTGTTTTGGCGTGATCGGTCACTTGTGTTTCGGGGGGATCCGTCGTTGTGTTTCGGGGTGATCAGTCACTTGTGTTTCGGGGTGATCGGTCACTTGTGTTTCGGGGTGATCGGTCACTTGTGTTTTGGGGTGATCGGTCACTTGTGTTTTGGCGTGATCGGTCACTTGTGTTTCGGGGGGATCCGTCGTTGTGTTTCAGGGTGATCAGTCACTTGTGTTTCGGGGTGATCGGTCACTTGTGTTTCGGGGTGATCGGTCACTTGTGTTTTGGGGTGATCGGTCACTTGTGTTTTGGCGTGATCGGTCACTTGTGTTTCGGGGGGATCCGTCGTTGTGTTTTGGGGTGATCGGTCACTTGTGTTTTGGCGTGATCGGTCACTTGTGTTTCGGGGGGATCCGTCGTTGTGTTTCGGGGTGATCAGTCACTTGTGTTTTGGAGTGATGGGTCACTTGTTTTTCGGGTAATCGGTCACTTGTGTTTCAGGGTGATCGGTCACTTGTGTTTCAGGGTGATCGGTCACTTGTGTTTCAGGGTGATCGGTCACTTGTGTTTCGGGGTGATCGGTCATTGTGTTTCGGTGTGATGGGTCACTTGTGTTTTGGGGTGATCGGTCACTTGTGTTTCGGGGTGATCGGTCGCTTGTTGCGCTGCTCAGATTTCAGGTACTGGCTGAGTTTTGGGCGGGAGGCGAGACGTCCTGTATAGGCAGAGAGCAGGGGGAAGGCGGCCAAAACCTTCGGGTCAAGGTCAAGATGGACTTGTAGTAGGTCCAACAGGTTGTAGTCAGCGTATGAGATCTGCGAGAAGGAGGAGAACATTAACCCCATCACTGCATCCTACCGGGGCCCCCAGCTGCTCAACTACCACATCAGGCCATACTGACACCTCCCCGCCGCTCAGGTAAGTTATGGTGCCTCCACCTTCTCACGTTCCAAAGAAAGGTCTCAAAACTAACTCTAAAACCCACAATTTAAACTGTTCCTTGACACTGCCTATACTGAGACCCCCCAATCACTGAGATTCCCTAATCACTGAGACCTCCTGATCACTGAAAACCTCCAACCACTGAGACCCCGTAATCATTGAGATCCCCCAATCACTGAGACCTCCCAATCACTGAGACCTCCCAATCACTGAGACCTTCCAACCATTGAGACCCCATAATCACTGAGACCTCCCAATCACTGAGACCCTCCAACCACTGAGACCTCCCAATCACTGAAACCCTCCAACCACTGAGACCTCCCAATCATTGAGACCCTCCAACCACTGAGACCTCCCTATCACTGAGACCCTCCAACCACTGTGACCTCCTAATCACTGAGACCTCCCAATCACTGAGACACTCCAACCACTGAGACCTCCTACTCACTGAGACCCCCAATCACTGAGATTCCCCAATCACTGAGACCTCCCGATCACTGAGACCCTCCAACCACTGAGACCCCATAATCACTGAGACCTCCCGATCACTGAGACCCTCCAACCACTGAGACCTCCTAATCACTGAGACCTCCCAATCACTGAGACACTACAACCACTGAGACCTCCTAATCACTGAGACCCCCCAATCACTGAGACCTCCCGATCACTGAGACCCCTAATCACTGATATACCTATTTCTTCACGAAAACCTTAACCTAACCAGAAACAAAGGGGTCACATGTTTCCTTATTGGGTCACATGGTTCCTTATGGGGTCATATGGTTCCTTATAGGGTCACATGGTTCTTTATGGGGTTGAACCCAGTTTGTTCCCCTAAAATTCACTTACTTTATCTCCAACCACAAATTTGGTTCCATTGGAATTATTGGAAAGGATCTTCTCGAATGGTGACAGCTGATTGGGCAGATCCTTCAGGTATTTCTCTTTACCCGTCTCCTGGAAAAGAAAGTTCTGTGGTTTGTGAAACACTTCGACCCCGATCGATGGAAACTTTTATATGTTTTATCAACTTATCTCACTAAGGTCAAGGAGAATCTCAGCCCCCGACTTATCTCACTAAGGTCAAGGAGAATCTCAGCCCCCGACTTATCTCACTAAGGTCAATGAGACGTGTTTAGAGGTCGGCCATAACATTAAAACATAATATATAGGTTCCCGTCACTTGACACGGCCTGGACGCCATATTACTCCAGATGTCTCATATTCTGCACCAAGACACCAAGACATAAGCTGCAGATCATTTAAAGGGGTACTCCACTGGCCAGTGTCCAAAAGTAAAAGTTCCGAATGCTGTTTTCGCGCTGCAGGGGTTGGCCATGCCCATCGTGACATCATGGTTATGCCCCCTCAATGAAAGTCAATGGGAGGGGGCGTGACGGCCGTCACGACCTCTTCCATTGACTTGCATTATGCGATTCCTGCTGCCATTAGAAGGTACTTCTGCCATTAGGGGGTCCCGCTGCCATTATGTGGTTCCTGCTGCCATTAGGGGATCCTGCTGCCATTAGGGGGTACTGCTTCCATTAGGGGGTCCTGCTCCCATTAGAAGGTACTGCTGCCATTAGAAGGTACTGCTGCCATTAGAGGGTACTGCTGCCATTATGGGGTTCCTGCTGCCATTAGGGGGTCCCACTGCCAAGAAGAGGGGACTTGTTAAACTTGACCACTTAGGGTAGGGCTGGTGCCGGCCTGTGTTTATAGGGCATTTCTAGGCTTTGTCATTATAAAGAGACACTTAACGTTTCACGTACAAATTCAGTGAACACAAAACGGCTGTATTTCAGCCTCACATCCTCGACGCCGTCGTTCACCATGTCGATAAGCGCGCTCTCCTGATTGTTGCTGCCGCTGATCCCTGTGTGAGTAATAAGAAAACAATATACATTAATCTAACATTACAACACTGAATACAAAGGACTACACAAGGCCGGCCCCCGAGGTCTCACCGTGGACGCGGCCCAGGTATCTCAGGATGCTGTTGCTCTGATACAGGGCAAAGTCTCCGTGCTGAAACTTAGGCAGCTGACCGAAAACCTGAACGGGACAGAAAGGGTTAATAAATGATCAAAAAAAAGGGGAAAGAAATAGGACACAATAGAGATGACCGCCCGATACAGAGATGATCCAGCGATGTGGGCTCCGGATGACGGTGCGGATTATTATTTTACAGTATTTTATATATTTTGACCATTGATCTTCTCTCTCTGATAAATAAACTTTATTTATACAGAATTGAAAATTACAAAATGACAACATAAGGAAAGAATAAGCCGTCCGGGCCCCGGGGGGGGGGGGGCGTCTCACCGCTTTGTTCTTCTGGTCGCTTTTTCCAGAGAACCAGTCTTGAAGCGCCACTTCATCTTCCTTCCATGTGGCCCCCTGGTCAGCGAGCAGCAGCCGGATGGGCTCGGCTCTCCCTAAGAGAAACGGGAAAAAGAGTTTATTAGAGATGACCCCGACAAGGGCGTTCTCTCCGCTCTACGATCCCGTGCGGTGAGCCCCCCTGTTTGTCGGACGTTAATCTGTTATTGATGATGTTACGTTGCGTTATACTTTGTGATTGTGCCGTTTTACACTTTTGTGCACCTTTGTACGGCCATCAGCCGGACCATTAAGGCTTCAGGCCGGGCCTAGAAATGTTGTGGCTGTCAAGCTTTAGTGTTTTGGAGGACCTGCACATTGCAGCTCGGTGAGTACTACTGTGATTTCTGAACTGTGCTGCAGAATCCCATTGAAATCAATCTGCCCAGAATCTCCTCTTAAAAGTTCCAGTAGTGTGAACAGGTCCTTACGGTATCTGTCAAATAAAACAGAAACGTACGTGCACTCACCGCAGGGTACTTGTCACTGCATTCTGGGGTCCGTTTGGAGGGTAGCATGGTCTCAGCGTAGACGCATGGTGGAAGCGCTCAGAGGTAATGCTGGCAGTTTTGCACGTGAGTGCGTGCTTCTTCCGAGAGGCAATACCAGCAGTTTCGCACATGAGTGCATGCTTCTTCCGGCCTCCTTGGAGGCCAGAAGAAGCACACACACGTGCAAAACTGGCAATGCCTCAGAGAGCACTGAGAGGCAATGCCGGCAGTTTTGCACGAGAGTGCGTGCTTCTTCCGGCCTCCTTGGAGGCTGGAAGAAGCACGCACTGACGTGCGAAACTGGCAATGCCTCAGAGAGCACTGAGGGCAATACCAGCAGTTTCGCACATGAGTGCATGCTTCTTCCGGCCTCCTTGGAGGCCAGAAGAAGCACACACACACACGTGCGAAACTGGCAATGCCTCAGAGAGCACTGAGAGGCAATGCCGGCAGTTCCGCACGTGAATTCCTTGGAGGCCGGAAGAAGCATGCACTCATGTGCGAAACTGGCAATGCCTCAGAGGCCGGAAGAAGCACGCACTCACCTGCGAAAATGCCGGCATTGCCTCTGAACGCTTTCACCATGTGCCTACGCTGAGACCCAGATACCCACCACCCAGACCCCAGAATGCAGTGACAAGTACCCTGCGGTGAGTGCACATACGTTCCAGTTGTATTTGCTTGCCGATACTTTACCTTTAGTATAAGCACCCCGCAGGCGTCACCACCCTTATTGACCGCTGATCCTACATAGGTGGAGATTCCGTCTAGTGTGCCCTCCCTATTCTATCTTTAACCGTTCTCCTTACGGCCGCTTTACCCATGATGCCTCGCTATCTAACAGAAGTTTAGTGGATCCGGTACTGAATGTCCTGCAAAAATAGCTGAAAAAATAATAACAAAAACATTTATTGAAAAACGCAGATAAGATGAGTGAACGTCAGGACGGTGCGGACAGGAAATGAAGGAGATGGCGGATGTATCTGTATCTGACGGGTTTATACAAGGACAGTGCATACGGCTGAGGATACGGCGGTCCTGTCATATACAGGGCTGAACACTGCGCCGCCCCCCCCAATGCCCTGAACCCTGCATAGTCCATAAGACGTCAGTAACAATAACAGGATGATACATCCGCCATCTCCTTCATTTCCTGTCCGCACCGTCCAGACGTTCACTGATCCTATCGGGGAATTCGGCATTTTCCAATAAAGATTTTCGCTACCAGCTCTTGGTCTCTGTTATTTTCTTCTGTTGGCGCCTCTGATGATCGGCTCAGTAATATAAAATGTGATGTATATCGCCAACATATTCCGCAGCGCTGTTCAAAGCTTGTCAATGTATTGGGCCATAGGGGAGTTTTGCTACCGGATCTAGATTCTTTTGGATTTCTAAAGAGTAATTCCAACATCGAGAACGAAAAAAAAAAAGGCCCAAGGTCAGGTTTGTTTGGTTTTTTTGAGCCGGGAATAGATTTTACTGGAAGAGGAGTCTCAGTCGCCCCTTTTATCCCGCCTCCGCTCCATGTTCCAGGCTTTGGTTACAAAAAAATTGCATTAAAAAAATTTGAGCGTGAGAACGTGCCCTGATGAAGAACCTCCAGAAAATGTGTGGAGCAGCTGCATCTGCCTTAAAGGGCTACTTCGCTGCTCAGCGTTTGGTTCCGAACGCTGGAGCCGGGAGCTCGTGAGATCATTGCCCTGCCCCATCATGCAGTCACGCCCCGCCCCCTCAATGCAAGTCTATGGGAGGGGGCGTGACATCCGTCACGCCCCCTCCCATAGACTTGCATTGAGGGGGGCGGGACATGACATCATGAGGGGGCAGGGCTATGACATCACGAGCTCACGGCTCCAGCGGTTTGGAATGTTTTGTTCCAAACGCTGAGCAGCGGAGTACCCCTTTAAAGTCCTGACCAGTGATCTAGGGGGAGAAATGCAAACACAACGGAAAAGAGAAACTGCCGCGGATAAAAAAAAAAAAAAACACCACCACCAGACCCCGGAAGTTTTGGAAAATGTGCTTTTAGTCCAACGTATTTCAGAGCTGATTGTGATTCATCAGGGGGAAAAAAGTTAACTTTCTTATAGTTATAGAGTCCAGTTAAAGGGGTACTCCCGTGTAAAACTTTTTTTTTTTTTTTTAAATCAACTGGTGCCAGAAAGTTAAACAGATTTGTAAATCACTTCTATTAAAAAATCTTAATCCTTCCAGTACTTTTTAGGGGCTTTATACTACAGAGAAATCCAAAAAAGAAATTAATTTCCTCTGCTGTCCTGACCACAGTGCTCTCTGCTGACACCTCTGTCCATTTTAGGAACTGTCCAGAGTAGGAGAAAATCCCCATAGAAAACATATGCTGCTCTGGACAGTTCCTAAAATGGACAGCAGAGGTCAGCAGAGAGCACTGTGGTCATGACATCAGAGGAAATGCATTTCTTTTTTTGGATTTCTCTTTAGTATAAAGCCCCTAAAAAGTACTGGAAGGATTAAGATTTTTTTTAATAGAAGTGATTTACAAATCTGTTTAACTTTTTGGCACCAGTTGATTTAAAAAACAGTTTTCCACGGGAGGAGTACCCCTTTAAGCTTCCAGCGAGCGCTCTTCTCCATCCTGTTGTCCATGGGCCGTACTTGGTTCAATACCAAACGCTGCCTGTAGACAAGAGTGGCGCTGTGTTAGGAGGAGGAAGGGAGGCGATACTTAAAGCTGCAGCCCTCTTAGCATGTAGTTTTGTAACAGCTGTAGTCTTTTCAATGGCTGTCGTGGAATTCTGGGAGTTGTAGTGTTGCAACAGCTGGAGGTGGAGAGTTTGGAGACCACAGCTCTATAGGATCATGGGGCGGTCACTCACCTCTGATTGGGAAGTAGGTCAGTGTGTATCCGGACACTAAGAACAAAAAAAACAACACAAATTCATCAAAACAGGAAATATCACAGTTATTTTAAGGATCTGCTATTTATCATGGGACGGCGCCCCCTCAGGTAATGTCAAGTATTTCAGAGACAAATGTTTACACTGACGGCTGCTTTTCCATAGACTTTAATACGACGCGTTATTTTGCATCAATAATGTTTTGTTTTTAATTTTACTAAAATTCCCCGTGTGAACATAACCATAAAGCAGGGACCGGCTCTGTCTATAGCCAAATAGGCCGCCACCTAGAGCGCCCAATGAAAGACAACCAGCATCCGGACCACTCGCTCAGCCAGCAGCATGAGGAGGAGGTTTGTTACAGTGTGTCACCACAGTAGTAAGGTGGGATGTGTCAGAGTGGGCAAGTCAAGGGGCGGCAGACTTAGGGTTACAAAAATCCTTGCCCCAGCCCTGCCATAAAGTGATTGTCCAAGATTGGAAAACGGAGACTCTAAAAACAGCGCCACTCCTGTCCTCAGGTACTGTGGGGTATTGCAGCTTAGTTCCATTAAAGGGGTACTCCTGTGGAAAACGTTTTATAAAATCAACTGGTGCCAGAAAGTTAAACAGATTTGTAAATTACTTCTAGAGATGAGTGAACTTACAGTAAATTCGATTCGTCACGAACTTCTCGGCTCGGCAGTTGATGACTTTTCCTGCATAAATTAGTTCAGTTTTGAGGTGCTCCGGTGGCTGGAGACTCTTTCCTAGGACTGTATCCACCTTTTCCAGCCCACCGGAGCACCTGAAAGCTGAACTAATTTACACAGGATAAGTCATCAACTGCCGAGCCGAGAAGTTTGTGACGAATCGAATTTACTGTAAATTCGCTCATCTCTAATTACTTCAATTAAAAAATCTTAATCCTTCCAGTACTTATTAGCTGCTGAATACTACAGAGGAAATTATTTTCTTTTTGGAACACAGTGCTCTCTGCTGACATCTCTGTCCATTTTAGAAACTGTCCAGAGCAGCATATGTTTGCTATGGGGATTTTCTCTTACTCTGGACAGTTCTTAAAATGGACAGAGGTGTCAGCAGAGAGCACTGTGGTCGTGATGTCAGCAGAGAGCTCTGTGGTCATGATATCAGCAGAGAGTTCTGTGGTCGTGATGTCAGCAGAGAGCTCTGTGTTCAAAAAGAAACGAAAAGAATTTCCTCTGTAGTATTCAGCAGCTAATAAGTGCTGGAAGGATTATGATTTTTTTAATTGAAGTAATTTACAAATCTGTTTAACTTTCTGGCTCCAGTTGATATTTTTTTAAAAAAAGTTTTCCACAGGAGTCCCCCTTTAAAGTGAATGGAGGCAAGTTGCAATACCACATACAAGATGAGGACAGGGGTGGCGCTGTTTTTGCTGTCGTGCTCTATGTTCAAACATTGTATTTTCTTTTTTATTTAAGAAAAAAAATGCTTTAAGTATTAAAAAAAGGGTTATATTTTTTGCTTCCCTAAAATAAAAGTAGCATGATACTTATCTGCGGGCGCACATTTGAAAATACAACCGGAGCTTTTTTATTATTATTATTGCTCACGTTTTTTTCGCACAGGTGTAAACCAATTAAATCCATTTAAACAATGCATTAAAAATAACATTTAAAGCAAAGGATGAAAAGTAACATAAATCAAAAACTCTAAATTAGAAAAAAAAAAAAAAAATTCTGCTATTTGGAATTTTTGGTAAAATAATTTCCCCCCGATTATTAAGCGCTTTTCAGACCTTTTCAATCATTATTATGTCATTTGCAAACCAGACGTAAATGTTCCCCCAGGAGTCCAACCTATAACCCTAATGAGTCCCTGATGAGTCCCTACTGATCCAGAGGAGGCAAAAAAAAAAACTCACACTAGAGGTAAAAACTCCTTCCCGACTCCAAATATCAGAATAAATCCCTGGATCTGTCCCTATAAATCTATTATACAGAACCAGCGATGTTATTATTCTCCAAAAATGTATCCAGACCCTTTATATTCTATTACAGAGTTCCCCATGACACCTCCTCCGGGAGAGAATTCCACAGTCTCACTGCTCTTACAGTAAAGAACCCCGTCTGTGCTGGTGTAGAAACCTTCTTTCCTCAAGACGTGGAGGATGCCTCCCTCCAGATCAGGACTAGCCTCCCTGACACTTATCCCTCTACCCCCTCCAGATCAGGACTAGCCTCCCTGACCCTTATCCCTCTACCCCTCCAGATCAGGACTAGCCTCCCTGACCCTTATCCCTCTACCCCTCCAGATCAGGACTAGCCTCCCTGACACTTTTCCCTCTATTCCTCCAGATCAGGACTAGCCTCCCTGACACTTATCCCTCTACCCCCTCCAGATCAGGACTAGCCTCCCTGATACCTATCCCTCTATCCCTCCAGATCAGGACTAGCCTCCCTGACACTTATCCCTCTACCCCTCCAGATCAGGACTAGCCTCCCTGACACTTATCCCTCTACCCCCTCCAGATCAGGACTAGCCTCCCTGACCCTTATCCCTCTACCCCTCCAGATCAGGACTAGCCTCCCTGACACTTACCCTCTACCCCTCCAGATCAGGACTAGCCTCCCTGACACTTACCCTCTACCCCTCCAGATCAGGACTAGCCTCCCTGACACTTTTCCCTCTATTCCTCCAGATCAGGACTAGCATCCCTGATACCTATCCCTCTACCCCTCCAGATCAGGACTAGCCTCCCTGATACCTATCCCTCTATCCCTCCAGATCAGGACTAGCCTCCCTGACACTTTTCCCTCTACCCCTCCAGATCAGGACTAGCCTTCCTGACCCTTTTCCCTCTACCCCGTTTTCTGCTGCCTGACCGTCCTGCCCCTCCGTCCCACTATCCCCCCCTCCTCTACCCCAGAGAGTACTTGCTCAGTGAGCAGGAGACTCCTCTCCAAGTTGTCAATCCATCTCAGTGTTGCCAGTTGCTCCTCTAGATCCAGGATCGGGGCTTCCAGATGAACAACTGGCACAACAATCTGCACCTCACACTGCTGGTCACGGATTGTATACACAATGTACACAATGTATACACAGGATGTACGCCGGACTGCATGTTACAATATGGAGGCCATACTAGTTATGGGGATTTCACAGATTACAGTAAAAACAAGTAAATATTTCAATTAAACCCCCTTAGTGTGACGCCCCCTCACACTCACACTCACACTCACAATCTCCGGCTCACACAATCACTTACAGTATTTGCTTCTAAAGTCCCCAAATATCACGTCTACCCCAGAGAGTGTTCAGGGATCAGGAGACTCCTCTCCGCCGCTTGGAAGTGAATGCAAAAGGTGCGAAAAAAGCTTTTTTTAAATCTAAAATAAAAAGTTTTTTGGACTTTTCTCATTTCTCTTAGAATGTGTACCCCGAAAACCAGCATGTGAACGCGGCCTTTTCCTGGAGAGTAGATTTATGCTTTATGTCACCTGATCACCCAAATAGGGAAAGCGCTGAAAAAAGGAGGCGGAGCAAGACAGAGAAAAAAAAAATAACGGCGCCACCCAGAGTCTGTGTCTGGTACTGCAGCATTTATGTTAGACAAGAATGACCCCCATAGTAGTTCTGTGCCTGTAGACCAGTGTTTCCCATCCAATGTGCCTCCAGCTGTTGCAAAACTACAACTCCTAGCATGCACAGACAGCCAACAGCTAGGAGCTGAAGTTTTGCAACAGCTGGAGGCTCACTGGTTGGGAAACACTGCCACAGTGCTGACAAGAGAAAGTCACTGAGAACATAGGGGCAGCTAAGTGCCTGCAGGATGCCCAGTGGGCCCATCGTCTTACTTGTTCTGGTGCTTGTGAAGTCTCCTGGAGGTTCCTGGACTGTTCTCTGCCTCCAGCTGCTGCTCTTATATAGTCAGTGACTTGTGCTGAGTCACAATGACAACAACGTATGGTTATAAAAATGAATGGGGAGGTGCTGCTATAGGTAACGACACAAACACCGGCTGATGCTTTATTGTCCTATGTGCCAACGAGAAGACACAGACCGTACAGTCATTTATAAGGGACACATTAAGCTAAAACCGATATAAAGTCATAGAAAGTTCTGGAAAACATCGCCAAAGTCCTGCACAAACACAAAACAAGCCTCATATGGGTCTAAAAAAAACGTAAAAAAATATATACAACGCCGATTAAAAAGGTGAGAGACGGGAAAAACGCGAAAGTAGAAATTGGAGCTGCCCGTTCGTTTTTCCGTCTCTCGCCTTTTAATCGGCGTTGGTTTTTTTAAGTTTCTTGAAAAAACAAAAATGTGAAAGTGGAAATTAAAAAAAAAAAATACAACGCTGATTAAACGGCGAGAGACGGAAAAACGAAAGGGCTGCTCCAATTTCCGCTTTCGCATTTTTTCCGCTTTTGCCTTTTAATCGGCGTTGTATTTTTTCTTTTTTAAGTTTCCACTTTCACGATTTTGTTTTTTCAAGAAACTTAAAAAAAAAATACAACGCCGATTAAAAGGCGAGAGACGGAAAAAACGAAAATATGAAAACGGAAATTGGAGCAGCCCTTTAGTTTTTCCCATTTCTCGCCTTTTAATCGGCGTTGTATATTATTGTTTGTTTTTTTAAGTTTATTTTACACCCATGTGATGCTGGTTTTGTTTTTGTGCAGGACCGATCACACTTTGTGGGGACTTTTTTTCCTTTTTTTCACAACCAACCAAAAAAAATAATAAAAAATGATATATATATTGGTTATGTCAATTTTTGAGGTCGGCTCGCTTACACGATACCCAATTTGTATAGTTTCCGTGAACTTTTACTACTTTTAGAAAATTAAAAACTAAATATATATATTTATTTTATTATTTTTTATTTTATTTTTTAATTATTACAAAAAAAAAAAACATTTAAAAACTTTTTTTTTTATTGCAATTTTCTGACCCCTAAGGGTAAATTCCCACATACAGTATCCTGAGAATATTTCATGCGCAGAATTTGAAGTTGTGTTTAGTAATTTAGTTAGAAAATACTTTGCCTCAAATTTGCGCAGGATACCGTACGTGTGAATAGACCAAACAGTATAACTTTTTTATTTTTCCATATACACGGCGGTGATCTGTAGTTTTCATCGGTAGCATTTTGGTACTGATCAAACTTTTTGTTCACTTTTTGTTCCGTTTTTCTTTTTTTCCGGTACCTGATGCATTAAAAAAAAAAAAAAAGAAACGCAATTCTGGGGTTTGTTATATATATTGTTATGTTTCCACGGATCACCATGCAGGATAGATAACATTATATTTATTAGTTCGGACAATTCCGCACATGGAGATACCACATATGTTTATTTATTTTTACTTGGAAAATGAAAAAAGGGGAGAGGGGGGATTTTTTTCACTTTTAGTATGGAAGGGGTTAAAGGGGAACTCCGGTGGAAAACTTTACTTTTTTTTTTTTATTAACTGGTGCCAGAAAGTTAAACAGATTAGTAAATTACTTCTATTAAAAAAAATCTTAATCCTTCCAGTACTTATTAGCTGCTGAATACTACAGAGGAAATTCTTTTCTTTTTGGAACACAGAGCTCCCTGCTGACATCACGAGTACAGTGCTCTCTGATGACATCTCTGTCCATTTTGGGAAATGTCCAGAACCGCATATGTTTGCTATGAGGATTTCCTTTTACCATGGACAGTTCCTAAAATGGACAGAGATGTCAGCAGAGAGCACTGTGCTCGTGATGTCAGCAGAGAGCTCTGTGTTCCAAAAAGAAAAGAATTTCCTCTGTATTATTCAGCAGCTAATAAGTACTGGAAGGATTAAGATATTTTAATAGAAGTAATTTACAAATCTGTTTAACTTTCTGGCACCAGTTGATTTAAAAAAAAAAAAAAAAAAAAGTTTTCCACCTGAGTTCCCCTTTAATTTATGTATGTAAAAAACAGCATTTTATATTTCTTTCCACTTCCAATGTTTCTCAGGGACTTTTCTGAGCGATGCTTTGATGGTTCATAGATCAGTTTTGTGTGTCTGTACTCGCTGATCACTGCTATCTGTGCTCTATTGGTAGAGGCTGCTCCAGACAGGATGAATAGAAGAGGATCCGCAGCCATGAAGGAGAGGTTAGGCTTCCGGTTGCCAGGACAATGGCTGACCGTCCTGCGATGGCTCCGCGGGGGTTGGATCCATGTCACGGCTTTAATCGTCACTTAGACACCGCTGTAAACTTTGACAGTAGCATCTAAATGGTTAATAGCCGGCCGTGGCAATAGCTGCATGTCGGTTATTATCGGCGGCCTCAGCTACTGACATCAGTCGGGGGCCATGGGGTGCGTCTTATGCAGGAACCATGGGAGACCACAGTCTTTCTATACTATGACAACTTACAGTCCCTCCTTATTTATACAGTAACCCCCCGACCTACGATGGCCCCGACATATGATCAAATCCACATACAATGGCCCCGACATATGATCAAATCCACATACGATGCTTTAATATGTCGGGACCATCTCATTAACTGCTATCAGACAGCGCAAAATGCTTAAGCTTCTGTCGGATACCAGTTTAACATCCCGGGCAGGTTCACTTACCTATTCCTGCTGCTCCGGGTCCACTTCGCGATCCTCCGGTGTCTTGCGCATCTTCTCCGGGGTCCGGGCCTCGCTTTCTGGCGTCGTTATTACGTCACTACGCACGCCGCGCCGGCACAGCAGCGTAATAATGTCACCAGAAAGCGAGGCCCGGACCCTGCAGAAGATGCAGAAGACGCCGAAGGATCGCGAAGAAGACTCCGGAGCAGCGGGACAGCATCGGGAGCCCCTGGGACAGCATCGGGAGCCCCTGGGACAGCATCGGGAGCCCCTGGGACAGCATCGGGAGCCCCTGGGACAGCATCGGGAGCCCCTGGGACAGCATCGGGAGCCCCTGGGACAGCATCGGGAGCGGTGACTGGTCCGGAGCGGCGGGGACAGGTGAGTACAGCTTCCTATACTTTACATTGCACGGATCCCTCAACCTACGATGGATTCGACAAATGATGGGTCGTTTGGAACGAATTACCATCGTATGTTGAGGGACCACTGTATTTCTTTTGTATGTGTCTAAAGTGGCGCGGCTGACCCACCCATGTGACCGATACTCATTATGTGGTAGCCCTTGGGGGGTGTAAGGTTTACCCTATAGTTCGTGACGCCAGGCTGAGGGCTGGTATGCTGAGGTAATTCTCTGGCCTATCGCCGCCCTTCCCAGTAACGATAGGTGCATAAAATGACTGAAGGTCCACAAGGTAGTAGAACTTGAATAAACTTTACTTAAAGGCTTGCGGTATATCCAATGCACAATAACAGTCTCATGCAAACAGTCTCTATATAGTTCAGTGACTGACAGTTGTTGCGGACCTTGAATAGTGTTATAAGTCTCTGAATTTAGGGTTAATTTTGAAGATCCGTCCGGATTTAGGGGATAGATAAGGTCCGGTGATCTTGCAGAGTGCTTAGGGACTGATACACTCACGGTTAAGAAGAGATCAGCCGTCGCCGCAAGGCTCGGGCCTAAATTCACTGATGACAGCAGCGCAGATCCTTCCCTGTCAACAGCCCACGAGGAAAGAGAGCCAACAATGGCCGCCGCTCCCTTATATGGGCAGGTGCAGGTTGTTTTGAATGGTCCGAATATCTGTCACTCACCGTCACAAAGCATGGTGGGCGCAATACGTCACAGGGACCTCCAAAGGTCCTTAAGCAAAAGCCATAGAGTTTACCTGATCACGTGACCCGCAGGTCCTGCTACGCTCCGGACAGGTAATTAACTATTTATATACATTTATACAATCCTTTACATATAAATCCTAAATAATTACTAGATAACTAATACCTAGATGAGAGATGACTAGGGATGGACTAGGCAATAAGGACCCGACGTCCTAGGGACTCTGGCTATGGGGACCTATATACACAGGTACCGGATAGGATGCGGTATCGGGACACCACAAACCCACTTACTTAAGATAAGTCGACCTTGATGTCTGTCCCCTAAGACAGAGGGACTAGGACTAGAACAGGATGATCTACAAATTTGCTATACATCCTAAGTAAACATTGAACACATTTACATTCTCTGATACTCTCACTAGTATCTGGACTAGACAATAGAAATCTATCTAGACATTGGTGCTATCTAGACATTTGAGGAAGCTATCTAACCTTTTAGTGTCTAGCTTCTTAAATATTTTATTAACCTTATTATACACTTTAAAGCTTACTAGACAATTAGGAGCTAGCAACTACATGTCAGATAGCTCTCTCAGACATTTTGTTAGCTCTCTACACATTTTTTATGAGGCTAAACTGAATATTAGTACAGCTCTCTATACCTTTAGTTTCAAGCTGACTAGACAATTTTATTATCTCACATATTTTATTCGCCAACAATAAGTTACCTGTTAGTACACATAAGGTATACTGGCTAGCCGGAAGCTAGGTCACAGTAAGGATGGCTGCTAGGGTCTATCGGCTACATGCTACCTAGCCCTAGAGCACTTTCAAAACAACCTAACTAGGTTATTCTTAGAAATACGTGTTTAATTCTATATTCGTAAGAGCACCTACTGGCCAGGCAGAGCATCTCACACACGCAAAGAAGGAAATGAAGAAGTGTACCTAACAATGGCAGGAATTGGGAATTGAAGATCCGTCTGGATTTAGGGGATAGATATGGTCCGGTGATCTTGCAGAGTGCTTAGGGACTGATACACTCACGGTTAAGAAGAGATCAGCGGTCGCCGCAAGGTTCGGGCCTAAATTCACTGATGACAGCAGCGCAGATCCTTCCCTGTCAACAGCCCACGAGGAAAGAGAACTAACAATGGCCGCCGCTCCCTTATATGGGCAGGGGCGGGTTGTTTTGATTGGTCCGAATATCTGTCACTCACCGTCACCAAGACTGGTGAACAAGGCATCAGACAGTGGACCCTGCTGAAATTGGATTCTGGCTGTAGAGACAACACTGGATATTAGAGACCAGTGGCCAATAGTCAGCAGGATGTGAGTCGCGAGGCCTCGGTCGCTGTCAACACTTAGCCATGTGTTCGCCCAACAAAGACGCTTCACAATTTCGCCGACTTCATCTCGAGCTCTAATTTTAGTTTACAAGTAAAATATTCCTAGAATTATATATCGGTACCCTCCACCCTAGAATATTATATCGGTACCCTCAGCCCTAGAATTATATATATCGGTACCCTCCACCCTAGAATATTATATCGGTACCCTCAGCCCTAGAATTATATATATCGGTACCCTCCACCCTAGAATATTATATCGGTACCCTCAGCCCTAGAATTATATATATCGGTACCCTCCGCCCTAGAATTATATATATCGGTACCCTCCGCCCTAGAATTATATATATCGGTACCCTCCGCCCTAGAATTATATATATCGGTACCCTCCGCCCTAGAATTATATATATCGGTACCCTCCGCCCTAGAATTATATATATCGGTACCCTCCGCCCTAGAATTATATATATCGGCACCCTCCGCCCTAGAATTATATATATATATATATATATATCGGTACCCTCCGCCCTAGAATTATATATATATATATCGGTACCCTCCGCCCTGGAATTATATATATCGGTACCCTCCGCCCTAGAATAATATATCTATCGGTACCCTCCGCCCTAGAATAATATATCTATCGGTACCCTCCGCCCTAGAATAATATATCTATCGGTACCCTCCGCCCTAGAATAATATATCTATCGGTACCCTCCGCCCTAGAATAATATATCTATCGGTACCCTCCGCCCTAGAATAATATATCTATCGGTACCCTCCGCCCTAGAATAATATATCTATCGGTACCCTCCGCCCTAGAATAATATATATCGGTACCCTCCGCCCTAAAATTATATATATCGGTACCCTCCGCACTAGAATTATATATATCGGTACCCTCCGCCCTAGAATTATATATATCGGTACCCTCCGCCCTAGAATTATATATATCGGTACCCTTCGCCCTAGAATTATATATATCGGTACCCTCCGCCCTAGAATTATATATATCGGTACCCTCCGCACTAGAATTATATATATCGGTACCCTCCGCACTAGAATTATATATATCGGTACCCTCCGCCCTAGAATTATATATATCGGTACCCTCCGCCCTAGAATTATACAGCGCTGGGGAAAAGAAAAAAGACAAATAAAAGAAGAAGGGACCAGGAGGAAGGACACAAGCGGTGCACGTTGATGGCGTCATTCGGGGGACAGGTCTCTAGTGATAGGGGCACAGTACAGGTATATGTGCAGAATGGAGGGGAGAGATGTGTGATGGAGGGAAAAGTACAGGTATATGTGCAGAATGGAGAGGAGAGATGCGTGTTGGGGCACAGTACAGGTATATGTGCAGAATGGAGGGGAGAGATGTGTGATGGGGGGCACGGTACAGGTATATGTACAGAATGTAGAGGAGGGATGTGTGATGGGGCACAGTACAGATATATGTACAGAATGGAGAGGAGAGACGTGTGATGGGGGCACAGTACAGGTATATGTGCAGAATGGAGAGGAGAGATGTGTGATGGGGCACAGTACAGATATATGTACAGAATGGAGAGGAGAGATGTGTGATGGGGGCACAGTACAGGTATATGTACAGAATGGAGGGGAGAGATGTGTGATGGGGCACAGTACAGATATATGTACAGAATGGAGAGGAGAGATGTGTGATGGGGGCACAGTACAGCTATATGTACAGAATGGAGAGGAGAGATGTGTGATGGGGGCACAGTACAGGTATATGTACAGAATGGAGAGGAGAGATGTGTGATGGGGCACAGTACAGGTATATGTGCAGAATGGAGAGGAGAGATGTGTGATGGGGGCACAGTACAGGTATATGTACAGAATGGAGAGATGTGTGATGGGGGCACAGTACAGGTATATGTGCAGAATGGAGAAGAGAGATGTGTGATGGGGCACAGTACAGGTATATGTGCAGAATGGAGAGGAGAGATGTGTGATGGGGGCACAGTACAGGTATATGTGCAGAATGGAGAGGAGAGATGTGTGATGGGGGCACAGTACAGGTATATGTGCAGAATGGAGAGGAGAGATGTGTGATGGGGGCACAGTACAGGTATATGTGCAGAATGGAGAGGAGAGATGTGTGATGGGGGCACAGTACAGGTATATGTGCAGAATGGAGAAGAGAGATGTGTGATGGGGCACAGTACAGGTATATGTGCAGAATGGAGAGGAGAGATGTGTGATGGGGCACAGTACAGGTATATGTGCAGAATGGAGGGGAGAGATGTGTGATGGGGCACAGTACAGGTATATGTGCAGAATGGAGGGGAGAGATGTGTGATGGGGCACAGTACAGGTATATGTGCAGAATGGAGGGGAGAGATGTGTGATGGGGCACAGTACAGGTATATGTGCAGAATGGAGAGGAGGGATGTGTGATGGGGGCACAGTACAGGTATATGTACAGAATGGAGAGGAGAGGTGTGTGATGGGGGCACAGTACAGGTATATGTGCAGAATGGAGAGGAGAGATGTGTGATGGGGGCACAGTACAGGTATATGTACAGAATGGAGAGGAGAGATGTGTGATGGGGCACAGTACAGGTATATGTGCAGAATGGAGGGGAGAGATGTGTGATGGGGGCACAGTACAGGTATATGTACAGAATGGAGAGGAGAGATGTGTGATGGGGGCACAGTACAGGTATATGTGCAGAATGTAGAGGAGAGATGTGTGATGGGGCACAGTACAGGTATATGTACAGAATAGAGAGGAGAGATGTGTGATGGGGCACAGTACAGGTATATGTGCAGAATGGAGGGGAGAGATGTGTGATGGGGCACAGTACAGGTATATGTACAGAATGAAGAGGAGAGATGTGTGATGGGGGCACAGTACAGGTATATGTGCAGAATGTAGAGGAGAGATGTGTGATGGGGCACAGTACAGGTATATGTACAGAATGGAGAGGAGGGATGTGTGATGGGGGCACAGTACAGGTATATGTACAGAATGGAGAGGAGAGATGTGTGATGGGGGCACAGTACAGGTATATGTGCAGAATGGAGAGGAGAGATGTGTGATGGGGGCACAGTACAGGTATATGTACAGAATGGAGAGGAGAGATGTGTGATGAGGCACAGTACAGGTATATGTGCAGAATGGAGGGGAGAGATGTGTGATGGGGCACAGAACAGGTATATGTGCAGAATGGAGAGATGTGTGATGGGGGCACAGTACAGGTATATGTGCAGAATGGAGGGGAGAGATGTGTGATGGGGGCACAGTACAGGTATATGTACAGAATGGAAAGGAGAGATGTGTGATGGGGGCACAGTACAGGTATATGTGCAGAATGGAGGGGAGAGATGTGTGATGGGGGCACAGTACAGGTATATGTACAGAATGGAGAGGAGAGATGTGTGATGGGGGCACAGTACAGGTATATGTGCAGAATGGAGAGGAGAGATGTGTGATGGGGGCACAGTACAGATATATGTACAGAATGGAGAGGAGAGATGTGTGATGGGGCACAGTACAGGTATATGTGCAGAATGGAGAACAGAGATGTGTGATGGGGCACAGTACAGATATATGTGCAGAATGGAGAGGAGAGATGTGTGATGGGGGCACAGTACAGGTATATGTGCAGAATGGAGAGGAGAGATGTGTGATGGGGCACAGTACAGGTATATGTACAGAATGGAGGGGAGAAATGTGTGATGGGGGCACAGTACAGGTATATGTGCAGAATGGAGAGGAGAGATGTGTGATGGGGGCACAGTACAGGTATATGTGCAGAATGGAGAGGAGAGATGTGTGATGGGGCACAGTACAGGTATATGTACAGAATGGAGAGGAGAGATGTGTGATGGGGCACAGTACGGGTATATGTACAGAATGGAGAGGAGAGATGTGTGATGGGGGCACAGTACAGGTATATGTGCAGAATGGAGAAGAGAGACGTGTGATGGGGCACAGTACAGGTATATGTGCAGAATGGAGAGGAGAGATGTGTGATGGGGGCACAGTACAGGTATATGTGCAGAATGGAGAGGAGAGATGTGTGATGGGGGCACAGTACAGGTATATGTACAGAATGGAGGGGAGAGATGTGTGATGGGGCACAGTACAGGTATATGTACAGAATGGAGAGGAGAGATGTGTGATGGGGCACAGTACAGGTATATGTGCAGAATGGAGGGGAGAGATGTGTGATGGGGGCACAGTACAGGTATATGTGCAGAATGGAGAGGAGAGATGTGTGATGGGGGCACAGTACAGGTATATGTGCAGAATGGAGAGGAGAGATGTGTGATGGGGGCACAGTACAGATATATGTACAGAATGGAGGGGAGAGATGTGTGATGGGGCACAGTACAGGTATATGTACAGAATGGAGAGGAGAGATGTGTGATGGGGGCACAGTACAGGTATATGTACAGAATGGAGAGGAGAGATGTGTGATGGGGCACAGTACAGGTATATGTGCAGAATGGAGGGGAGAGATGTGTGATGGGGCACAGTACAGGTATATGTGCAGAATGGAGAGGAGAGATGTGTGATGGGGGCACAGTACAGGTATATGTACAGAATGGAGAGGAGAGATGTGTGATGGGGCACAGTACAGGTATATGTACAGAATGGAGAGGAGAGATGTGTGATGGGGGCACAGTACAGGTATATGTACAGAATGGAGAAGAGAGATGTGTGATGGGGGCACAGTACAGGTATATGTACAGAATGGAGGGGAGAGATGTGTGATGGGGGCACAGTACAGGTATATGTACAGAATGGAGAGGAGAGATGTGTGATGGGGGCACAGTACAGGTATATGTACAGAATGGAGGGGAGAGATGTGTGATGGGGCACAGTACAGGTATATGTACAGAATGGAGGGGAGAGATGTGTGATGGGGGCACAGTACAGGTATATGTACAGAATGGAGGGGAGAGATGTGTGATGGGGGCACAGTACAGGTATATGTACAGAATGGAGAGGAGAGATGTGTGATGGGGGCACAGTACAGGTATATGTGCAGAATGGAGAGGAGAGATGTGTGATGGGGGCACAGTACAGGTATATGTACAGAATGGAGAGGAGAGATGTGTGATGGGGGCACAGTACGGGTATATGTACAGAATGTAGAGGAGAGATGTGTGATGGGGCACAGTACAGGTATATGTGCAGAATGGAGGAGAGATGTGTGTTGGGGCACAGTACAGGTATATGTGCAGAATGGAGGAGAGAGATGTGTGATGGGGCACAGTACAGGTATATGTACAGAATGGAGAGGAGAGATGTGTGATGGGGCACAGTACAGGTATATGTACAGAATGGAGGGGAGAGATGTGTGATGGGGGCACAGTACAGGTATATGTACAGAATGGAGGGGAGAGATGTGTGATGGGGGCACAGTACAGGTATATGTGCAGAATGGAGGGGAGAGATGTGTGAGGGGGCACAGTACAGGGATATGTGCAGAATGGAGGAGAGAGATGTGTGATGGGGGCACAGTACAGAGATATGTGCAGAATGGAGGAGAGAGATGTGTGATGGGGGCACAGTACAGGTATATGTGCAGAATGGAGAGGAGAGAGGTGTGATGGGGCACAGTACAGGTATATGTACAGAATGGAGGGGAGAGATGCGTGATGGGGGCACAGTACGGGTATATGTACAGAATGGAGGGGAGAGATGTGTGATGGGGGCACAGTACAGGTATATGTGCAGAATGGAGAGGAGAGATGTGTGATGGGGGCACAGTACAGGTATATGTATAGAATGGAGAGGAGAGATGTGTGATGGGGGCACAGTACAGGTATATGTACAGAATGGAGAGGAGAGATGTGTGATGGGGCACAGTACAGGTATATGTACAGAATGGAGAGGAGAGATGTGTGATGGGGGCACAGTACAGGTATATGTACAGAATGGAGAGGAGAGATGTGTGATGGGGCACAGTACAGGTATATGTGCAGAATGGAGGGGAGAGATGTGTGATGGGGGCACAGTACAGGTATATGTGCAGAATGGAGGGGAGAGATGTGTGATGGGGGCACAGTACAGGTATATGTGCAGAATGGAGGGGAGAGATGTGTGATGGGGGCACAGTACAGGTATATGTGCAGAATGGAGAGGAGAGATGTGTGATGGGGGCACAGTACAGGTATATGTGCAGAATGGAGGGGAGAGATGTGTGATGGGGGCACAGTACAGGTATATGTGCAGAATGGAGAGGAGAGATGTGTGATGGGGCACAGTACAGGTATATGTGCAGAATGGAGGGGAGAGATGTGTGATGGGGGCACAGTACAGATATATGTACAGAATGGAGAGGAGAGATGTGTGATGGGGGCACAGTACAGGTATATGTACAGAATGGAGAGGAGAGATGTGTGATGGATGGAACATTGTGGAGAGATGAATTCCTTCCTCTACGGTCCACAATCTGGCCCCGGGGTGGGGACAATGGCCTCTGCAGATCAGGTTTCTGTCTATGAATATAAAGGTGGATAAACCTGTTTGTCTGTAACATGAATCTCTTGTTATTTTCTCCTCAGTATCCGCTGTTTTATTCATTTTATAGACTTTTTTTAGCCAACTCACAGTGAGTTCAGCAGAACTGGGAAAAAACGGATGATCAGCGATGACTGAGCATTAATATCCTGTGTAACCAGTCCAGAGGCCACGGTGTAAAGAGCGAAGAGCAAACGACAGGGACTGTGACCGTCTACTATCGACAACTGTGAGAAAGTCCAGATATAGTGCAGCAGTGTCCTCACAAGAGACAGACACAGGGCTCAACGTTATCTATAGAACAATATGGAGATCCAAGACCTGGGGCCTCAACGTTTACTATAGAACAATATGGAGATCCAAGACCCAGGGATTCAACGTTATCTATAGAACAATATGGAGATCCAAATCCCAGGTCCTCAACGTTTACTATAGAACAATATGGAGATCCAAGACCCAGGGATTCAACGTTATCTATAGAACAATATGGGGATCCAAATCCCAGGGCTCAACGTTATCTATAGAACAATATGGAGATCCAAGACCTGGGGCCTCAACGTTTACTATAGAACAATATGGAGATCAAAGTCCCAGGGCCTCAACGTTATCTATAGAACAATATGGAGATCCAAGACCTGGGGCCTCAACGTTTACTATAGAACAATATGGAGATCCAAGACCTGGGGCCTCAACGTTTACTATAGAACAATATGGAGATCCAAGACCTGGGGCCTCAACGTTTACTATAGAACAATATGGAGATCCAAGACCTTGGGCCTCAACGTTTACTATAGAACAATATGGAGATCCAAGACCTGGGGCCTCAACGTTTACTATAGAACAATATGGAGATCAAAGTCCTGGGGCCTCAACGTTTACTATAGAACAATATGGAGATCCAAGACCTGGGGCCTCAACGTTTACTATAGAACAATATGGAGATCAAAGTCCTGGGGCCTCAACGTTTACTATAGAACAATATGGAGATCCAAGACCTGGGGCCTCAACGTTATCTATAGAACAATATGGAGATCCAAGTCCCAGGGCCTCAACGTTTACTATAGAACAATATGGAGATCCAAGACCTGGGGCCTCAACGTTTAATATAGAACAATATGGAGATCCAAGACCTGGGGCCTCAACGTTTACTATAAAACAATATGGGGATCCAAGTCCCAGGGCCTCAACGTTATCTATAGAACAATATGGAGATCCAAGTCCTGGGGCCTCAACGTTTACTATAGAACAATATGGAGATCCAAATCCCAGGGCCTCAACGTTATCTATAGAACAATATGGAGATCCAAATCCCAGGGCCTCAACGTTTACTATAGAACAATATGGAGATCCAAGTCCAAGGGCCTCAACGTTTACTATAGAACAATATGGAGATCCAAGTCCTGGGGCCTTAACGTTTACTATAGAACAATATGGGGATCCAAGTCCCGGGGCCTCAACGTTTACTATAGAACAATATGGAGATCAAAGACCCAGGGCCTCCACGTTTACTATAGAACAATATGGAGATCCAAGTCCCAGGGCCTCAACGTTATCTATAGAACAATATGGAGATCCAAGACCTGGGGCCTCAACGTTTACTATAGAACAATATGGAGATCCAAGTCCTTGGGCCTCAACGTTTACTATAGAACAATGTGGAGATCCAAGTTATGGGGCCTCAACGTTTACTATAGAACAATGTGGAGATCCAAGTTATGGGGCCTCAACGTTTACTATAGAACAATGTGGAGATCCAAGTTATGGGGCCTCAACGTTTACTATAGAACAATATGGAGATCCAAGTCCCAGGGCCTCAACGTTTACTATAGAATAATATGGAGATCCAAGACCTGGGGCCTCAACGTTTAATATAGAACAATATGGAGATCCAAGACCTGGGGCCTCAATGTTTACTATAGAACAATATGGAGATCAAAGTCCTGGGGCCTCAACGTTTACTATAAAACAATATGGAGATCCAAGTCCTGGGGCCTCAACGTTTACTATAGAACAATATGGAGATCCAAGACCCAGGGCCTCAACGTTTAATATAGAACAATATGGAGATCCAAGACCCAGGGCCTCAACGTTATCTATAGAACAATATGGAGATCCAAGACCCAGGGCCTCAACGTTTACAATAAAACAATATGGAGATCCAAGACCTGGGGCCTCAACGTTTACTATAGAACAATATGGAGATCCAAGTCCCAGGGCCTCAACGTTTACTATAGAACAATCTGGAGATCCAAGTCCCAGGGCCTCAACGTTTACTATAGAACAATATGGAGATCCAAGTCCCAGGGCCTCAACGTTTACTATAGAACAATATGGAGATCCAAGTCCCAGGGCCTCAACGTTTACTATAGAACAATATGGAGATCCAAGTCCCAGGGCCTCAACGTTTACTATAGAACAATATGGAGATCCAAATCCCAGGGCCTCAACGTTTACTATAGAACAATATGGAGATCCAAATCCCAGGGCCTCAAGATGTACAAAGCAAATAGCAGGAAGACGTTCATAGATAAGGAGGATTAACATTTTCTTGTCCTGAGTAACAGAGAAGTAGAATGTTAGGTTATTGGGGGATAAAACTGAAGATATCATCCATGTGATGTAACCAAGAAGGCTGATGGGACAAGAGGACATGACAAGACTCACATATAGTGGAGCCATTTTACTCTCCATTGTTGTCCCCAAATGAGAAGAGATTATGGGTGGAGGCGGCCAAGTCCTATGTTTTCTATATAGGCCCTTAAAGGGGTACTCCACTGGTCAGCGGTCAGTAAATATTCCGAACGCTGTTATCGAGCCGCTGGGTCGGCCACGCCCCTTGTGACATCATGGTCATGCACCCTCAATGCAAATCAATGACACCAACAGCAGCGTGGTGTCCGAGATGTTGTTCTTCTACAGGTAGATCCGTCCTTTTCCTTTTACCTACATAAAGACCTAGAAACTTCCCGAAAGGACATGATGTTTCAGTTTATTTTCTTCTATCTCAGTTCCTCCAAATGATCACTAAAGTAAAAAATGTAGAAAAAAATAAAAAATAAAAAGAGAGAACCCCGGGTACACCCCTCGTGGAGCCCGTCAGGGACATACAAAGGGGTATAAGGTATAAATCGTTGCCCTTACCGAATGGTGTTGTGCAAAGAGCACAACACCTACAGGAGCACATGGAGACAATGCGTCCGATAAGCAGCCACAGGATCCATCCGGTCCGGGGATCATCACGTCCCGTAGGATAAATATGCAGAAAGTTCAAATATATCCTGTATCAGACCAAGATGCACGTGTCAGGTGGATATGTTTATTCATAGAAACAACACGTTTCGATCCTGGATGAAGATCCGGGTCCAGGATCAAAACGCGTTGTTTCTATGATGAATAAAGAGCATGAACCAGACAGGTTTCCCCACCAATCATAAGGGAACTGTCAGCAGGGGTGTTATACAGTGCGGACACACCAGCCGTGAGCGCATCTCCCGGTTCATCTTAGCAGCCAACGGGACAGGGATTCGCATTGTAGGACGCGCCCGCATGTGAGTCCCAGCCCGTCACTCACCTCCATCCTCTGCCTCTGTTCCTCAGCGCTGGTGTACGTGCCCCCGGCTCCTATGGCGTGCGCGAGCTCTGAAATGTAAAGGGCCACTGCGCCCGTAATTAGCATCCACACCTGTACCTCTGTTATAAGTTCAAGCCCCTCCCTCATACCCCTGCCGGATCTTTGTTTATCTTAGAGAAAGCGTTATTCTGTGTTCCTTGCTGTGAACCAGACCTTGCATTCCGTGACCCGACTGTGTTCCTAGGCGCCTGCACATTGACCTTCTGCTATCCTCCTGACTTTGTTCCTGTGCCGCCTGCCCAGACCTCCTGTGATCCTGACTACGTCCTGTCTCATCCCTTCTGTGCCTCGCTTCACCTCAGCCGCCTGTGTGGTCGAGTCGTGCCCGGGGTAGCAACCTGGGTGCCCCCTGCCGCAGCAAGTCCATCCCACTTTGCGGCGGGCTCTGGTGAAAACCAGTGGCACCTTTGACTCTGCTCCCTGGTACGGCCCGTGTCATCTACCACACAGGTCCAGCGGATCTACTACCTCTCCAACTACAGACCGCCGTGGACCAGAGGATCTACTACCTACCGAGTTCCAGTCGACTGTGGCGAGTCTAACAAGGGGCAAGAAATTGTTACTATAGGGAGGTAAATCTAACCACTTCACGTCCATCTAGATTTACATAGACAAATGTACGTAAAGTTGCATTGTCACCGCAGACGCACGCTGAATCCTCAAGGGAAAAGTCCTATTTTTCATATGCATTAAATTAGTCCACATGGACGCGGCAGGACTAGAAAAAACACGGGGAGCGCCAGAACGCACTGTCAGGATGTGTCAGCATATACGGCCCGCAGCACTAACAACAACCGCACATCCTTGTTACGTTTAATGAGAAACAAAGAGCTGACTTCACCATATCCTCTGTAACAGGCCTCAGGCATTGTGCGCACATCCCGTCCGTGACGCCAAAAATCATCTTCATCACATTCCCGAGCTGCGGTGATGATTTCAGTATCAAAGAAAGACAAAGAATCCTGCTCGCGAGCCGCCGTACCGAGACTAAAGCCGCCGTCCACATGATCCCAGTCCGCCGAACACTCGCTCAGTTCTGGCACTGGGCATGATTTCGCACATTTCCGCTCTAGGCGATACCAGTTGTGTTAAGTTTTTGGGGTATTTAAGACTTTTAGAAAAATGGGGAAAGGAGAGTGATTTTAGTTTGTTATATAGGGAATTTTTATTTTTGACAAAATGTTTTAAATATATTTATTCCTCTTAACCAGGGTGCCTCCAGCTGTTGCAAAACTACAACTCCCAGCATGCCCGGACAGCCAAAGGCTGTCCGGGCATGCTGGGATTTGTAGTTTTGCAATATCTGGAGGGATCCTGGTTAAGATCCTCTGCTCTAGAGGATTATGCGATTACTTGTGCTGTTCACTGCAATACCCTACTGCTAATTGCAGCTTATTGTGGTCCTATCGTGGCAAGTGCAGAGACTTTCAGACGGGCCACCACACCCCCTCCCATAGACTTGTATTGAGGGGGTGTGGCAGTGACATCACAACCCCCACAGCCAGCGTTTGGAACAAAATGTTCCGGATACTGGGCCAGTGGAGTACCCCTTTAAGAACACAGGGCGTACCTGTATGCCCTGCGCCAGGTCTTTAACGTAGCAGGTCGTCCCGGCGGCTAATGAAAGCACCAATCATTGTGCCGTGCACTATTAACCCTTTAGACACGGCGATCAAAGTTAATCGCTGCATCTAAAGTTTAAAAAAACAAAATTGCATCCCGGCAGCTCAGTCGGGCTGATCGGGACCATCACGGTAAAATCCCGATGTCCCGATCAGCTAGGACACGAGCGGAGGGTCCGTTACCTGCCTCCGGCGCGTCCGATCGGCGATTGACTTCTTCATGCCTGAGATCTAGGCAGGACAAGACAAGCTCCGATGTCATTGATCATCCGCAAAATAGTGAATTTTTTGGTCACTTTTTAGAGCACAAAAAAATGAATAAAAAGCGATCAAAAAGTCTAAATCAAAACAAAAATGGTACCGATTAAAAACTTCAGATCACGGCACAAAAAATGACCCTCATATCGCCCCATATGGGTCAGAAGATGACAATTTTAAACGTATACGTTTTCCTGCATGTAGTTATGATTCTTTCCAGAAGACAATATCCAACCTATATAAGTCGGGGATCATTGTAACCGTATGGACCTACAGAATAAAGAGAAGGGGTCATGTTTACCGAAAAATTCACTGCGTAGAAACGGAAGCCCCCAAAAGATACAAAATTGTGTTTTTTCTTCTATTTTGTCGCACAATGAATTTTTTTTTCCGTTTCGCCGTGGATTTTTTTGTAAAATGATTGAGGTCACTGCAAAGTAGAATTGGTGGCGCAAAAAATAAGCATCATATGGATTTTTAGGTGTAAAATTGAAAGGTTATGATTTTTAAAAGATAAGAGGAAAAAACGAAAGTGCAAAAACGTAAAAACCCTGCGTCCTTAAGGGGTTAAAGGGATACTCTGCTGCCCCAGCGTTCTGAACATTTTATCTTGGAGCAGGTGGTGGGGGTTGTGAAGTCATGGCCACGCCCCTTGTGGAGCCACTCCCCCTCAATGCAAGTCTATGGGAGGCGGCACGGCTGCGGGACCCTTGCGATCAGACATCTTATCCCCTATCCTACGATGTGTAGGGGCGGAGTACCCCTTTAATGCGTCCTTGATGTCCTCACAGACAGAAGTGTCAGGGTGATAGATTTATAATGGCTGCACATTAGGGTGGTCCGCTGTCCTGAGGGGCCAGAAGGCAGTGGGTGCGGGTCATGTATATAACGGAGTAAAAATGAACACAGACACCAATATACAGTGTGAACAGGAACCACAGGGTCATTGCTCATCTACCGGATCATTGCCAAATCAGGAAACGGAGCGGTGAAGCAACAGCAACGTCCTAATGAAGAACATAAAGCTGCTGCTACATCATACAGATCTGACAACATGCAATGGGGGATTCATAAAACCTGCGACATCTTATAGATCTGACAACATACTATGGGGGATTCATAAAACCTGCGACATCTTATAGATCTGACAACATCCAATGGGGGATTCATAAAACCTGCGACATCTTATAGATCTGACAACATACAATGGGGGATTCATAAAACCTGCGACATCTTATAGATCTGACAACATCCAATGGGGGATTCATAAAACCTGCGACATCATACAGATCTAACATACATACAATGGGGGATTCATAAAACCTGCAACATCTTATAGATCTGACAACATACAATGGGGGATTCATAAAACCTGCAACATCTTATAGATCTGACAACATACTATGGGGGATTCATAAAACCTGCGACATCTTATAGATCTGACAACATACAATGGGGGATTCATAAAACCTGCGACATCTTATAGATCTGACAACATCCAATGGGGGATTCATAAAACCTGCGACATCATACAGATCTAACATACATACAATGGGGGATTCATAAAACCTGCGACATCTTATAGATCTGACAATATACAATGAGGGATTCATAAAACCTGCGACATCATACAGATCTAACATACATACAATGGGGGATTCATAAAACCTGCGACATCTTCTAGATCTGACAATATCCAATGGGGGATTCATAAAACCTGCGACATCATACAGATCTAACATACATACAATGGGGGATTCATAAAACCTGCGACATCTTCTAGATCTGACAACATACTATGGGGGATTCATAAAACCTGCGACATCATACAGATCTAACATACATACAATGGGGGATTCATAAAACCTGCAACATCTTATAGATCTGACAACATACAATGGGGGATTCATAAAACCTGCAACATCTTATAGATCTGACAACATACTATGGGGGATTCATAAAACCTGCGACATCATACAGATATAACATACATACAATGGGGGATTCATAAAACCTGCGACATCTTATAGATCTGACAACATACAATGGGGGATTCATAAAACCTGCGACATCTTATAGATCTGACAACATACAATGGGGGATTCATAAAACCTGCGACATCTTATAGATCTGACAACATACAATGGGGGATTCATAAAACCTGCAACATCTTATAGATCTGACAACATACAATGGGGGATTCATAAAACCTGCGACATCTTATAGATCTGACAACATACAATGGGGGATTCATAAAACCTGCAACATCTTATAGATCTGACAACATTCAATGGGGGATTCATAAAACCTGCGACATCTTATAGATCTGACAACATACAATGGGGGATTCATAAAACCTGCGACATCTTATAGATCTGACAACATCCAATGGGGGATTCATAAAAGCTGCGACATCTTATAGATCTGACAACAATGGGGGATTCATAAAACCTGCGACATCATACAGATCTAACATACATACAATGGGGGATTCATAAAACCTGCGACATCTTATAGATCTGACAACATCCAATGGGGGATTCATAAAAGCTGCGACATCTTATAGATCTGACAACATCCAATGGGGGATTCATAAAAGCTGCGACATCTTATAGATCTGACAACAATGGGGAATTCATAAAACCTGCGACATCATACAGATCTAACATACATACAATGGGGGATTCATAAAACCTGCGACATCTTCTAGATCTGACAATATCCAATGGGGGATTCATAAAACCTGCGACATCATACAGATCTAACATACATACAATGGGGGATTCATAAAACCTGCGACATCTTCTAGATCTGACAACATACTATGGGGGATTCATAAAAGCTGCGACATCTTATAGATCTGACAACATCCAATGGGGGATTCATAAAACCTGCGACATCATATAGATCTGACAACATCCAATGGGGGATTCATAAAAGCTGCGACATCTTATAGATCTGACAACAATGGGGGATTCATAAAACCTGCGACATCATACAGATCTAACATACATACAATGGGGGATTCATAAAACCTGCGACATCTTATAGATCTGACAATATACAATGAGGGATTCATAAAACCTGCGACATCATACAGATCTAACATACATACAATGGGGGATTCATAAAACCTGCGACATCTTCTAGATCTGACAATATCCAATGGGGGATTCATAAAACCTGCGACATCATACAGATCTAACATACATACAATGGGGGATTCATAAAACCTGCGACATCTTATAGATCTGACAACATACTATGGGGGATTCATAAAAGCTGCGACATCTTATAGATCTGACAACATCCAATGGGGGATTCATAAAACCTGCAACATCATATAGATCTGACAACATCCAATGGGGGATTCATAAAACCTGCGACATCTTATAGATCTGACAACATACATACAATGGGGGATTCATAAAACCTGCGACATTTTATAGATCTGGCAACATACAATGGGGGATTCATAAAACCTGCGCTCAGCGACATCTTATAGATCTTACAACGTACAATTGGGGGGGGGGGGGGAATTCATAAAACCTGCGCTCTTTAAGTCGTCATCAGCAGTTCTGTGGTTTTTTTTATTTACTTTATTTACAAATGCTTCCCTAATTCTGTTATTCTGAAAATGTGCAGGGGGATAAGATGTACGGCAGTGGTCTCCACACTGGGAGTTGTAGTTTTGCAACATCTGGAGGTCCGCAGGTTGGAGACCACTGATGTAGGGGATAAGATGTCCGATTGCGGGGGTCTCCGTGATCTCCCTGCTGCACCCGGTATTCGTTTAGAGCGTCGGAGGCTCGTGAAGTTATGGCCAAACGCCACTCATGACGACACAGCCACGCCCCCTCAATGCAAGTCTATGGGAGAGGGCGTGACGGACATCAAACCCCCTCTCATAGACTTGCATTGAGGAGGCGTGGCCATGTCCTCACAAGCCTCCGCCCATCAGTCATCCAGCATGGGGCAAAGTTCGCTCCATACACCGGATGTCTGGGGTGCGGGCAGACGAGATTGTCAGACATCTTATCATTTGGATAGGGGATAAGATGTCTAGGGGCGGAGTACCCCTTTACCCAAGCAGAGTCCTTTTAAGAAGCAATAAAGGATTTTTGTTTATATTTTTGTTATATTTTTACATAAACATATGGTGATGCATAAACTATTATTAGAGAAGGAAGTAGAGGTTCTTATGTACTTACCTGTTTTAGCAGCCATGAGTTTTCAGCCGTACTGATTCTAATTCAAATCACTGAAATGATTTCCTTATGCTGCCTATATGTCCCATGGACTTTACAGAGAGGAGGTGGAGTCTGATCACTGCACCTGGTCATCTAATTAGTGATCATCCAGGTGAACTGTTTACTCATTAGTGGGTTGAGGTCAGTTCATATTGGCCCTAATTTACTAAGAGTGGTGTGAAGGATTCGTTGTGGCTTTTAATTTCCTAAATTTTTTAATCTGTTGGGTTTTCCTCTGAAATCCACCACATTTTCTGTGGGAACCGTAGTAAATATGTTGGGTTCCTGTGAAAATGTCGGGAACACGCCCCTTTTCTGTGGCCACACCCCATTGTCCTGACAGCCATGCCTTTTTTTTCGGGTTTTCTCAGTAAAATGG